>NC_069499.1:1197151928-1197455626 GCF_027579735.1 Bombina bombina | reverse complement strand
TTTGAATATACTTTAGGGCCTAAAACCATTTTTACTTTCTTTTCAACCTTTTCAAGCCCTGATGTTAGGTCTGCTTATGCTTAATCGCTCTGTGTTCAATGTGAGACACAACAGTAGGTCTCGCTTATGCAAAGATTTTAAGTAGACGCACAGTAGTTGAATGTCATTAGCATCCCTGCATACTTTACTGGTTCATAAATAATGATGCTTACTCTGTCAAAAGGGATTCAAAAGTTGCTATTTATTTATTTTTATTCTATTTTGTTTAAGGCCTATAGAGGCTATGTTTGGTCACTGTTTTCCATACAGTTATTTAAACGCTTGTTGATGTTATCTTGTTGTTATTAATTATCTAATTACAGGTTGGGGGGGGGCTGTGGGTCTGTTGCTGGCTCCGCCCCCTCTTTTCATCTTTCACCTCTCATCTCTCATCTCTCATCTTTCATCTTTCATCTCCCATCCTTCATCTTTCATCTCCCATCCTTCATCTTCCATCCTCCATCTTTCATTTTTTCAGCTTCCACCTTCCACTTCTCATCCTTCACCTCTCATCCTAAGGCGTCCATCTCACACCTCCCACCTTACTTCTTATCCCCTTTCCTCTCACCTTGTACCCTTCCCTCTTGTGTCCTTTCATCCCACATCTCTCATCCTGCATCTGTCCACCCCTTGTTTCCCGACTTACGTCTCCCATTATTCGCCTTCCGTCCCACGTCCCATCCCATCCCGTCTCCCACCCCCCTGCCCTACCATCATCAAACCATCCCATCTATTCTTGTCCCTGCCCCCTCCATCCCACTGCTCTCACTCCACTACATACCATACTATTTCACCTCACTGCCCCCCAACCCACGAAACCTAGGATTCATTTGCGGATAGGGGACACTTGGCCCTCCGCATACGCCTGGCGGAGTAGAGAGCTCTCTGCCATTCCGGGGCGGCGGGGCGTCTGAACAGGTTAGATCATTACTACGAAAACCCTTATTCTATAACTCTTATCCCTTTCCCTTCCCTCTATCTCCCCCCCTTTTTTTTTTCTCTCCTTCTCTTTCCCCCCTGCTTAAGGGTCCCCCTCACAGCTACGAGACATGAAACTATGCACTTTAAACACCAGAGGCCTGAACTCTCCGACTAAATTGAGCTTACTAATTAATTTCTGAAAAGTCACCACATTGATATAGCTCTCCTCCAGGAGACTCACTGGATGGAGGATATAGCCACCAGATTTAAACCAATACACTACCCAGTTAGTATTACATCCACATTCTACAAGAAGGCAAGGGGTGTGACGATACTGATAGGGGACCAAGTGGCGTATGACCCTATATACACTGAATGTGATGTTGCAGGGAGGTATGTAATCTGTGTATGCCGTCTCGACTGTATTCTGTATACGCTGGTGGCTATATATGTACCCAACACCAATCAAGCTAGCTTCCTTAAGAAACTCCTCCGGAAAGTAGATAAAGTGAAACAGGGCCACATCCTATTAGCTGGGGATTTCAATATGATTTGGGACCCCGAGAAGGACAGGAGGGGGAACATCAAACTGACCGGAGATAGGAATAGAGATTATACTTCTCAAAAATTTAGGGAACTGTCTGCTCAACATGATCTCCATGATGTCTGGAGGGCTCTCCATCCTGACTCCTGTGATCACACCTTTTACTCGGCTCCCCACTCATCTTTCTCCAGGCTGGACTACTTCTTCTGTGACCCTTGGGCACTGAAGAGGGTACAAAGATCAGTTATAATGCCATGCACATGGTCCGACCACGATGCGGTGGTGGTTACCCTGGATGCGGGGGGTGCCCGAGAGGGGCCCAGGAGATGGCACATGTCTGACCATCTATTCCAAGATATTTCCATACCCGAATGGTCCGGAGAAACCACAGAATTTCTGAAGATCAACAACACAGGGGAGGCTCCAGTACCCATAGTCTGGTTGGCACTAAAAGCCTATATGAGGGGACTCCTTATAAAAAAAGGAATCAGAACAGAGAAAACGGAGAAATGAGTCCCTGGCACAGCTATACTGCAAGCTGGGAGCACTCAGGAAGAGAGCCGAGATCAGTGCCTCCCCCTTAGATGTTACTAAGTGGCAAGAAATTAAGGCACAAATCCAAAAATTGGAGCTAGAGCAAACGCAAAGAACTCTTAGGTATTTGAAGCTGAAATTCTACCATAGTGGAAATAAGGCCGACCGCATGCTCGCGAATAAGCTTCGCCAAAAAACAATGGCAAACAGAATCTCTTATATTCAGACAGAGGAAGGGAGGTGTTATTCTCCGAGGGCCATAGGCGAAGCCTTTGTGGAGTATTACAGCAGGCTCTATCAGATATCCTCTTCGGAGAGGAGGCCAACCCTCCCTAGGGAGGATATAGTGAGCTTTCTACACACCCTCAACCTGCCCAAGGTCCCGAAGGAAGCTGAGGAGTCTTTATCAGCTCTTATTACTATCTCTGAGGTGACCCAGGCCATAAAAGGGTTAAAACTGCACAAGGCCCCGGGACCAGATGGCTTTTCATCTATAAGAAACTTTCGGTGGAAGTTAGTCCCATCCTGGTGTCTGTCTTTAATGCAGCCTTCCAGACTGGGTGTTTTTCCAGAGAGTACTTGGAAGTGGAAATTGTGACCATCCCAAAACCGGATAAAGACCCGAGCAGATGTGAAAGTTACCGACCTATATCCTTGATAAATGTGGATATAAAACTCTACTCGAAAATCCTGGCCAATAGGCTAGCCAAAATACTCCCCTCTTTGATCCATCTGGATCAGGTGGGGTTCGTCCGGGGTCGTCAGGGTTCGGACAACACACGCCGCCTCTTGGACATCTTTGCTGAATCCAAGTCTCTGGGCTCCCACTTGTCGCCCTGTCACTGGATGCAGAAAAAGCCTTTGACAGGGTGCGGTGGGAGTATATGGAGGAAGTTTTGAGGGTCTTTGGGCTCCCGGCTCCCCTAATTAGTGCCGTCATGGCGCTGTACTCGGGCCCTTCAGCCAGAATCAGAGGAAAGGGGTTCTGCTCCAATCCCTTTGAGATCAGAAATGGGACCAGACAGGGGTGCCCGTTGTCCCCACTGCTCTTTGTATTGACCATTGAGCCTCTGGCGGCCATGATTAGACAGACTAATGGAATATAGGGAATGTTGATTCATGATACTATGCAGAAACTCGCGCTTTTTGCAGATGACCTCACCCTGTTCATCATAGAACCCGAGACCTCACTGCCAGTAGTATTCGACTGTTTACGGACATTTGGTGAGATATCATACTATAGACTCAACTTTACTAAGACAGAGGCATTGGTGATAAACCTTTCTGCGGAGCAACTTTTGTGGCTCAAAGAGACATCCATTTACTTGGTCTATAACCGAATTAAAACACCTAGGGGTTATCCTCTCCCCAGACCCGAAGACAGTAATTCGGGCAAATTACGACCCTCTGCTAAAAGAATTTGATTCTCTTACTGCGAAATGGGTTAGATACGAGATATCATGGATTGGGAGAATACAGTCGGTAAAGATGTCCCTTCTACCTAAGGTCACGTACCTCTTTAGGTATATACCGCTGGCAGAATATATTCTCAGTCGCTTACAAGCAATTATAAACAGGTTTATCTGGCAGGGCAAACCCTCGCGGATAGCCATGCAACAACTGCAACGGCCTGTTCTCCATGGGGGGTTGGCGGCACCCAACATAGGTAAATACTATAAGGCGGCCATGCTCTCCCACGTGACGGCGTGGGGGGCCCTGTCTGAGGATACCAGGTGGGGACAGCTTGAGCAGGCTGTGCTTCCCTCGGGCCTGATGCTAGAAGACCTTATATGGGTCCCTCAACATACAGATGTACTTGTGGGGGTTGAGAATCCTATCATTAAAGCAGGCGTTAAAATATGGAGGGAACTTCGCGGTTTGACTGGAGTTGCACCTCACCCATCCCCAGTGCATTCAATTAGGGCTCTGCTATCCTGTCTGCCGGAGTCACACGCGCAGATGTGGTCTGGTTGGGGTATCAAGCATGTTAGGGATCTCTATACGCCCCGGGGTTTGGCGATACAGGCTCCGGACTTGTCAGACATTGATATCCCCAAAAAGTTTCACTTCGAATATTTCAGGCTTATGTCATTGATGATATCCTGGAAGTTCCAGAAGGGGAAACCCAGAGAATTGACTCAATGGGAAAAAAGGTGGCTAGCGGGCAAGCCTCTCCGTAAGGCTTTGACAAAACACTATCAACTCCTATTGGATTCCGAAGGATTTACAAAAACTTTCCGCATCATGGAATGGGAGAGGGATATGAGGAGGGAGCACGAGGAGTTGGAGTGGCAGCAGGCAGTTCAATGTACTAGAGCAGCAATTCACTGCGTCACATTGTATGAGCTTTACATAAAACTGGTCCTATGCTGGCATAGAGTACCAGTCAGCCTAAATAAGATGTTCTCACAGACTTCAGACAGATGTTGGAGGGGGTGTGGCCAAAGAGGTTCTCATTTCCATATTTGGTGGAGCTGTACGGGAGTCAGGGGAATCTGGGACCAGGTAGCGGCACTGTTAGATCACTTAGGGTTACTGCGCAGACTGACACCTGACACTGCCCTATTCCATTTGGGATTGGGGAAACTGGCCCAGCCTGCGAAGATGCTTTGTGTAGTTATCCTTTTAGCCACGAAATTAGCAATTGCAAGATGCTGGTTGGGAAAAACACAGGTCACACTTAACATGATACGGGATATCATTGAATACATCCGTTCTATGGAAGAATTCTCTTTGAGATCCGTGGGCAAAGCAGGCTTACATGGACAAGTTTGGGCACTTTGGGAAATTGGGGGAAAATAAATAGAAAGATATTTAGAATGTAATAGGGAGCATAGTAGGAGATAGTCACCCGCGGCTGGGGCTCGGGTTCCCCCCTCCTCTTCCCTTCCCTTTTTTTTTTTTTTTTTTTCTTTTTTCTCTCTATCCCTTCCTCACTCCCTTATTCTTCTCTATACTCTCGGACGCCCTGTCGCCCGGCTGAACTTCTACTTTTTGACTGTTGAACAAGGTATAATTTGCCTGGGTTTGGACGACCTATAAGCATTATACCCTATATTAGCCAAAGCTAGAGGAGGGGTCCTGTCCCAGGCAAGGCATAAGCAAACTCTTAGTTAATATCTTTTGGTCTATGTTACTTTAGCTAAAACTATGATCTCTGAATTGATCATTGACAGGGATAAGCCCTCAGGTATTAAACACCTCTGTGAGATTATAGGCTTACAGTAGGAAGCTCTGATGCATGTATTACTTGCTGTCTGTTGAACATGAAGTTATGTAAAAAGAGGTATACCTCATGGCTAAGGAACATCCTCTTTGGATGGTTCTCAAGGAATCTACATAATTCTAAAGACATGTCTGTTATACTGGTCATTTATGTTTGCTTTTTCGATGTATGTCATATGGGCATGTTGCCATGATTCTCTTATGTAAATGTACTGTTTTATTTATGACTTTACCTCAATAAAAAGTATTTTTGAAAAAAAAAAAAACAGACACAATGGCGAACAGATTGAAAAATGCAGATAAGAAAAGGAATCAAGCTGAATCACTACAGTCACCTTTGGGTGTTGAAGAAGCCCCGAGTACTAATGCTGGGGATACCCACACAATTGTTTCCCAGATATCTGCACTGTCTTTACCAAAAATAGAGCAGCTGCAAACAGGAATGGACTCACTCACAGCAGAAGTTAAATCTTTCAATGGCAGATTAACTCAAGTGGAACAAAAGGTGGCAGAGGGAGAAGCTCGACATAGAGAAACGGAAGCCACTGTCCACACACTATAGCAACAAACCGACCGGCTGTGGGCAAAAATCGATGACCTGGAAAATAGGTTGAGAAGAAATAATCTACGAATAGTTGGAGTACCAGAATCCCTTCCGGGGGCACAGTTAATAGAGTTTGCAGAAACTACCCTGCCGAAGTTGCTGCATATTCCTCAATCGAGCCTTCCGTGCACTGTAGAAAGGGCCCACAGAGTTAGGGACTAGTGATGTCGCGAACTGTTCACCGGAGAACAGTTCCCGGCGATCTTAGCTTGTTCGCGTTCGCCGCGGCGGGCGAACATATGAGATGTTCTATCCGCCCCCTATTCGTCATCATTGAGGAAACTTTGACCCTGTATCTCACAGCCTGCAGACACATTTGAGCCAATCAGCAGCAGACCCTTCCTCCCAGACCCTCCCAGCTCCTGGGCAGCAGCCATTTTAGATTCATTCTGATCCTGCATTCTTAGTGAGAGGAGGTTTAGTGCTGCTGCTGTTGATTTTATAGGGCCCACATCATATACTGTGATTAATAGCTCTGTTTTCCACCACTTATATCTGGTGTAACATTAGTGTAAATTTTTTTTTTAAAAAAAACTTTTTACATCAGTCTGCTATTGTTATTTAATTTTAGTTGCCAGGCCAGCGTGCCACTATTGCCAGCCTGTGTAAGGGCCTAAGGGAACATTAGTGTAAATTTAAAAAAAAAAACAACTTTTACATCAGTCTGCTATTGTTATTTAATTTAGTTGCCAAGCCAGTGTGCCACTATTGCCAGCCTGTGTAAAGGCCTAAGGGAACATTAGTGTAAATTTAAAAAAAAAACAACTTTTACATCAGTCTGCTATTGTTATTTAATTTAGTTGCCAAGCCAGTGTGCCACTATTGCCAGCCTGTGTAAGGGCCTAAGGGAACATTAGTGTAAATTAAAAAAAAAAAAAAACTTTTACATCAGTCTGCTATTGTTATTTAATTTTAGTTGCCAGGCCAGGCTGCCACTAGTGCCAGCCTGTGTGTCAGGCTCCCAGCATATACTGTGCCTACTTCTATCCTCAGTGCCACCACTCCTATCTGGTGTAACATTAGTGTATCTTTTTAAAAAAAAAACTTTTACATCAGTCTTCTAGTGTTATTTAATTTTAGTTGCCAGGCCAGCCTGCCACTAGTGCCAGCCTGTGTGTCAGGCTCCCAGCATATACTGTGCCTACTTCCATCCTCAGTGCCACCACTCATATCTGGCGTAACATTACTGTAAGTTTTTTAAAAAAAAAATGTTTACATCAGTCTGCTAGTGTTATTTAATTGCAGTTGCCTGTCTACCAGCGTGTGTGCCAGGCCCACTTTCCAACTAGTGCCACAAATCATATTTGTTATCACAGTAGTGTAAATATTTTAAATAAAAACTTTTTTGACTGTGAAACATCAGTCTGTTAGTGTAATCTAATTGTAGTTGCCTGCCTGCCAGCGTGTGTGCCAGGCCCACTTTTGCCAAGTTAGTGGCACCACTCATATTTGTTGTAACAGTAGTGTAAATATTTAAAATAAAAACTTTTTTGACTGTGAATCATCAGTCTGCTAGTGCAATTGAATTGCAGTTGCCTGCCTGCCAGCATGTGTGCCAGGCCCACTTGCCAACTAGTGCCACCAATCATATTTGTTATAACAGTATTGTAAATATTTAAAAAAAAAAAATTTGACTGTGAAACATCAGTCAGCAAGTGTAATCTAATTGCATTTGCCTGCCTGCCAGCGTGTGTGCCAGGCCCACTTGCCAACTAGTGCCACCACTCATATTTGTTATAACAGTAGTGTAAATATTTGTAAAAAAATTTTTTGACTGTGAAACATCAGTCTGCTAGTGTAATCTAATTGAAGTTGCCTGCCTGCCAGCATGTGTGCCAGGCCCACTTGCCAACTAGTGCCACTAATCAGATTTGTTGTAACAGTAGTGTAAATATTTACATTAAAAAAAAATTGGACTGTGAAGCATCAGTCTGCTATTGTAATCTTATTGCATTTGCCTGCCTGCCAGCGTGTGTGCAAGGCCCACTTGCCAAGTTAGTGGCACCACTCATATTTGTTGTAATAGTAGTTTAAATATTTTAAAAAATAAACATTGTTGACTGTGAAACATCAGTCTGCTATTTTGTGTCAGGCTCACAGCGTATACGGTGCCCACTTGCCCAGTGCCACCACTCATATCTTGTTTAATAGTAGTGTAAGTGTACATTTAAAAAAAAAAAAAACTTTTTGGACTGTTAAACATCAGTCTGCTTTTTTGTGTCAGGCTCACAGCGTATACTGTGCCCACTTGCCCAGTGCCACCACTCATATCTTGTTTAATAGTAGTGTAAGTGTACATTTAAAAAAAAAAAACTTTTTGGACTGTTAAACATCAGTCTGCTTTTTTGTCTCAGGCTCACAGCGTATACTGTGCCCACTTGCCCAGTGGCACCACTCATATCTTTTTTAATAGTAGTGTAAGTGTACATTTTTAAAAAAAAAACTTTTTGGACTGTGAAGCATCAGTCTGCTTTTTTGTATCAGGCTCACAGCATATACTGTGCCCACTTGCCCAGTGGCACCACTCATATCTTGTTTAATATTAGTGTAAGTGTACATTAAAAAAAAACAAAAAACTTTTTGGACTTTGAAACATCAGTCTGCTTTTTTGTGTCAGGCTCACAGCATATACTGTGCCCACTTGCCCAGTGCCACCACTCATATCTTGTTTAATAGTAGTGTAAGTGTACATTTAAAAAAAAATGACAGGCAGAGGAAGGGCACCCCGCAGGTGCCGTTGTGGTCGTGATGCTGTGATTCTCTTTGGCCCTAGAATAATGCCCAGTGTTCAGAGGCCACGTACCATGAACTCGAAAAGTTCTGAGGACATAGTTGACAGGCTAACACAGGATGCCCAATCTTCTACAGCTTCTGCTCGGAACCTTGACGCACCATCCTCCTCCAGCTTAGCTTCGGGCACCCCTCAAGTTACCACTCGCCCGCCTGCCGCCACCTCTAACTCTAGCACCACAGCCGCTTCACTTGATCTGTCAGAGGAGTTATTTACACATCAGTTTGAAGAAATGAGTGATGCGCAACCATCATTGACAGAGGATGTAGATAACAGTGATATGTCTCAGTCAGGCAGCATTACAGACATGGACGTACGGTGTGATGATGATGATGTTGTACCCGCTGCTGTTTCCTTTGTTGAGTTGTCAGATACAAGTGAAGCGGTTGATGATGACGATGCATCCGTGGATGTTACGTGGGTGCCCGCTAGAAGAGAAGAAGAACAGGGGGAAAGTTCAGATGGGGAGACAGAGAGGAGGAGGAGACGAGTTGGAAGCAGAGGGAGGTCGTCGCAAGGAGCTAGTGGCACAGTCAGACAGCATCGGCACCCGGGGTCAGCAAGACAGCACGCCAATCAACGCATGCTGTTGCCACCACCAGAATGCCATCATCGCAGAGCTCAGCAGTGTGGCATTTTTTTTTGTGTGTCTGCCTCTGACAACAGCGATGCCATTTGCAACCTGTGCCAAAAGAAACTGAGTCGTGGGAAGTCAAACACCCACCTAGGTACAACTGCTTTGCGAAGGCACATGATCGCACATCACAAACGCCTATGGGATCAACACATGAGTACAAGCAGCACACAAACTCAAAGCCGCCATCCTCCTCCTGGTCCAGCATCTTCAGCCACGTCAACCACTGCTGTCCTCCTTGCCCCCTCTCAACCATCCGCCACTCCATCTCTCGCCTAAAGCAGTTCCTGCTCATCAGCCCACAGTCAGGTGTCTGTCAAGGACATGTTTGAGCGTAAGAAGCCAATGTCACAAAGTCACCCCCTTGCCTGGCGTCTGACAGCTGGCTTGTCTGAACTCTTAGCCCGCCAGCTTTTACCATACAAGCTGGTGGAGTCTGAGGCGTTCAAAAAACTTTGTAGCTATTGGGACACCGCAGTGGAAGGTACCTGGCCGAAATTTCTTTGCACAAAAGGCAATCCCCAACCTGTACTCGATTGTGCAAAAGGAGGTAATGGCATGTCTGGCACACAGTGTTGGGGCAAGGGTCCATCTGACCACTGATACCTGGTTTGCAAAGCATGGTCAGGGCAGGTATATCACCTACACTGTGCATTGGGTAAACCTGCTGACGGCTGCCAAGCATGGAATGCGTGGCTCTGCAGAGGAGTTGGTGACACCGCCACGACTTGCAGGCAGGCCTGCTGCCACCTCCTCTACTCCTCCTACTCCATCCTCTTCCATAACCTCCTCGGCTGAGTCCTCTTCTGCTGCTGCATCTTCCTCCACATCAACGGCACCCCCCCAGCTCCCCAGGTACTATTCCACATACCGGATACGGCAGTGTAACGCAGTCTTGGGGTTGACTTGCCTGAAAGCAGAGAGTCACACCGGACCAGCACTCCTGTCCGCCCTGAACGCACAGGTGGATCAGTGGCTGACTCCACACCAACTGGAGATCGACAAAGGGGTTTCTGACAACAGAAGAAATTTGGTGGCGGCATTGAATTTGGGCAAGTTGACACATGTGCCGTGCATGGCACATGTGTGTAATCTGATTGTACAATGCTTTGTACATAAGTACCCAGGCTTACAGGACGTCCTGAAGCAGGCCAGGAAGGTGTGTGGCCATTTCAGGCATTCCTACACGGCCATGGCGCACTTTTCAGATATCCAGTGGCGAAACAACATCCCATTGAGGCGCGTGATTTGCAACAGCCCGACACGTTGGAATTCAACACTCCTAATGTTTGACCACCTGCTCCAACAAGAAAAAGCCATTAACGACTATTTGTATGACCGGGGTGCTAGGACAGCCTCTGCGGAGCTGGGAATTTTTTTGCCACGTTACTGGACGCTCATGCGCAATGCCTGTAGGCTCATGCGTCCTTTTGAGGAGGTGACAAACCTAGTCAGTCGCACCGAAGGCACCATCAGCGACATCATACCATTTGTTTTCTTCCTGGAGCGTGCCCTGCGAAGAGTGCTGGATCAGGCCGTAAATGAGCGTGAAGAAGAAAAGTTGTGGTCACCATCACCACCAGAAACAGCCTTATCAGCATCGCTTGCTGGACCAGCGGCAACGCTGGAAGAGGATTGTGAGGAAGAGGAGTCAGAGGAGGAATGTGGCTTTGAGGAGGAGGAGGAAGACCAACCACAACAGGCATCCCAGGGTGCTCGTTGTCACCTATCTGGTACCTGTGGTGTTGTACGTAGCTGGGGGGAAGAAGATACCTTCAGTGAGATCACTGAGGACGAGGAACGGGACATGAGTAGCTTGGCATCCAACCTTGTGCAAATGGGGTCTTTCATGCTGTCGTGCCTGTTGAGGGACCCTCGTATAAAAAAGCTGAAGGAGAACGACCTGTACTGGGTGTCCACGCTACTAGACCCCCGGTATAAGCATAAAGTCGGAAAGGATGCAGCAGTTCCAAAAGAAATTTAAAAGTGTGCTTTACACAGCGTATAACGGTGATGTCACAGCACAACGGGAATCTAACAGGGGAAGAGGTGAAAGTAATCCTCCTCCTCCCACGACCACGCCGGCAAGGACAGGACGCTTTACAGACGTGTTGTTGATGGAGGACATGCAGAGATTTTTAAGTCCTATGCATCGCCACAGCCCTTCGGGGTCCACCCTCAGAGAACGACTCGACCGACAGGTAGCAGACTACCTCGCCTTAACTGCAGATCTCGACACTCTGAGGAGTGATGAACCCCTTGACTACTGGGTGTGCAGGCTTGACCTGTGGCCTGAGCTATCCCAATTTGCGATAGAACTTCTGGCCTGCCCCGCTTCAAGTGTCCTGTCAGAAAGGACCTTCAGTGCAACAGGAGGTATTGTCACTGAGAAGAGAAGTCGCCTAGGTCAAAAAAGTCTAGATTACCTCACCTTTATTAAGATGAATGAGGGATGGATCCCGAAGGGACTGACATTGGGCGATACATTTGACTAAAAAAGGCCTGATGAGATGAGCTGCCTTGGGCTAAAAATGGTCCACACGCTGCTGTATTTTATCTCTGAATGCCGGATGACTGGCGTGACTTATCCGCCACCGACTAGGGTTCAAGCCGCAATGTTTTAGGGCACTTTCTGCCTGGGAAACAAACATCAATTTTTCTGGCCGCTGCTACAGCAGCGGCTGTAACAATACCTAATTTTTCAGGCATGTGTACATGCCTAATTTTTCTGGCCTCTGGTGCAGCACTGTGGCTTCAAAAACCAAACCAATAAAAAAGGCACATAACAGGGATTAAACTGATAGGAATAGTACTATTTAACACACCACTCCTATCTGGTGGCACAATAGATTGCACGCGCAGTGCCCCAAATTTGAAGTAGGAGGACCGACCAAGCATCTTTTTCCATCTCCCGGTTCCTAAAATCCATGCCATATACACGTCCCCTGATAGGGGACATAACAGGGATTAAACTGATAAGAATAGTACTACTTAACACACCACTCATATCTGGTGGCACAGTAGATTGCATGCACAGTGCCCCAAATTTGAAGTAGGAGGACCGACCAAGCATCTTTTTCCATCTCCCGGTTCATAAAATCCATGCCATATACACGTCCCCTGATAGGGGACTTAACAGGGATTAAACTGATAGCAATAGTACTACTTAACACACCTTATAATAACGCAGAGAGAGGCAATGCAGAGAGAGGAGTCTGAAGAAGAGGAGTCAGAGGAGGAAGGTGTCTTTGAGGAGGTGGAAGACCAAAAACAGCAGGCATCCCAGGGGGCTTGTTGTCACCTTTCGGGGACCCTTGGTGTTGTACGTGGCTGGGTGGAGGAAGAGACCTTCAATGACATCAGTGAAGACAAGGAAAGGGACATGGCTAGCTTGGTATCCAACCTTGTGCAAATGGGGAGTTTGCGGTTGCGCAAATGGACTGTTTGCGGTTGTTTGCGGTGCTTTAAACGGGGAGTTTGGTCTGTCACTGTGAAGCAGGCATAACCCTTACACTACCTGATTGATACAACATCATACCTGATGTTTTAAAGCACGTTATTCCCAACAATTTAGGAATGTTAGGTGATATATGCCCTTTATGGATTAAAACCAGACTCTGCATCAACTATGTAATTTTCCATGGGAGTTTTGCCATGGATCCCCCTCCAGCATGCCACAGTCCAGGTGTTCGTCCCCTTGAAACAACTTTTCCATCACTATTGTGGCCAGAAAGAGTCCCTGTGGGTTTTAAAATTTGCCTGCCTATTGAAGTCAATGGCGGTTCGCCCGTTCGCAAACTTTTGCGGACGTTCATGTTCGCAGTTCGCGAACGCAAAATTTTATGTTCGCGACATCACTAACTCTCATATACCATTACCTCTACTGATAACTGTTTCAGTACTGGTTTGGCTATCTGCTATATGTGGATGGGTGTCTTTTTTGGTAAGTATGTTTTTTATTACTTAAGACACCCCAGCTATGGTTTGGCACTTTATGCATTTATATAAAGTTCTAAATATATGTATTGTACATATATTTGCCATGAGTCAGGTTCATGTATTTCCTTGTGCAGACTGTCCGTTTCATATTTGGGAAATAAACATATTAAGAAATATTTTTTTCTTACCGGGGGTTTAGTCTTTTTTTCAAATTGACTATTTTTTTCTTACAAATGGCGGGCAGCATTAGGCCCGCGGGTGCACCAAATGCTAGACTTTATTGCGTCATTCTTGTTGCGAGAAATTTTGGGGCGCGAAAAGTACGTACATTGACGCAAGTTCGTCATTTCGGCGTTGTAGTTGACGCAGAAGCCTTACACACGGTTGCGTCGTTAGTGACGCAAGTGTGTCATTTCCGGATATTGTTGGTGCCAAAAAATGTTTTACTTACGTTGTGCGTCATACTTGGCGCAAAATTTTTCATTAGTTTTATACCCCATTGCTGTTTGCCTCTTGCCTTTTTCTATGTCAGAGGGCTATGCTGTTTGCATTATTTCCCATTTCTGAAACTGTCATATAAGGAAATTGATAATTTTGCTTTATATGTTGTTTTTTCTTTTACATTTTGCAAGATGTCTAAATCTTCTGCCTCAGAAGTATCTGTTGGAACTTTGCTGCCTGACATTGGTTCTACCAAAGCTAAGTGCATTTGTTGTAAGATTGTGGAAATTATATCTCCGAATGTCATTTGTAATAGTTGTCATGATAAACTTTTACATGCAGAGAATGTATCCATCAGTAATAGTATATTGCCAGTTGCAGTTCCTTCAACTTCTAATGTATGATATACCTATGAATTTTAAAGAATTTGTTACTGATTCTATTCAGAAGGCTTTGTCTGCATTTCCGCTTTCTAATAAAATTGTATCCTTTACCAGCAAATTCTATAGAGGGGCTATTTCTACTCTTGCTAAACGTACCACTATTCCTATGGAAGATAGTACTTCTTTTAAAGATCCTTTAGATAGGAAACTTAAATCCTATCTAAGGAAAGCCTATTTATATTCAGGTCATCTTCTCAGGCCTGCAATTTCTTTGGCTGATGTTGCGGCTGCATCAACTTTTTGGTTGGAAAATTTAGTGCAACAAGAATTGGATTCGGACATATCTAGCATTGTTCGCTTACTGCAACATGCTAATCATTTTATTTGTGATGCCATTTTTGATATTATCAAAATTGAAGTTAGAGCCATGTCTTGAGCTATTTTAGCTAGAAGAGCTTTATGGCTTAAATCTTGGAATGCTGATATGACATCTAAGTCTAGATTATTATCTCTTTCTTTCCAAGGTAATAATTTATTTGGTTCTCAGTTGGATTCTATTATTTTAACTGTTACTGGAGGAACGGGGGTTTTTCTGCCTCAGGATAAAAAACCTAAGGGTAAATCTAAGGCTTCTAACCGTTTTCGTTCCTTTCGTCAAAATAAGGAACAAAAATGTAATCCTTCCCCCAAGGAATCTGTTTCCAATTGGAAGCCTTCTTCAAATTGGAATAAATCCAAGCCTTTTAAAAAAACAAAGTCAGCCCCTAAGTCCACATGAAGGTGCGGCCCTCATTCCAGCTCAGCTGATAGGGGGCAGATTAAGGTTTTTCAAGGATTTTTGGATAAATGCTGTCCAAAATCAATGGATTCAGAGCATTGTCTCTCAAGGGTATCGAATAGGATTCAGAGTAAGACCTCCTGTGAGAAGATTTTTTCTCTCACGTATCCCAGCAAATCCAGTAAATGTTCAGGCTTTCCTGAAGTGTGTTTCAGACCTGGAGTTTTCAGGGGTAATCATGCCGGTTCCTTTTCAGGAACAAGGTCTGTTGTTTTATTCAAATCTATTCATTGTCCCAAAGAAGGAAAATTTATTCAGACCAGTTCTGGATCTGAAATATTTGAATTGTTATGTAAGAGTACCAACTTTCAAGATGGTGACTATAAGGACTATTCTGTTTTTTGTTCAGCAAGGACATTATATGTCTACAATAGACTTGCAGGATGCATACCTTCATATTCCAATTCATCCAGAACATTATCAGTTCCTGAGATTCTCTTTTCTAGACAAGCATTACCAATTTGTTGCTCTTCCATTTGGCCTAGCAACAGCTCCAAGAATATTTTCAAAGGTTCTAGGTGCCCTACTCTCTGTAATCAGTGAGCAGGGTATTGCAGTGTTTCCTTATTTGGACGATATCTTGGTACTAGCTCAGTCTTTACGTTCTTCAGAATCTCACACAAATCAACTAGTGTTGTTTTTTTAAAAAACATGGTTGGAGGATCAATTTACCAAAAGGTTTCTTTATTCCTCAGACAAGGGTCACCTTTTTAGGTTTCCAGATAGATTCAGTGCCATGACTCTGTCTCTAACAGACAAGAGATGTTTGAAATTGGTTGCAGCCTGTCGGCACCTTCAGTCTGTCATTCCCTTCAGTGGCTATGTGCATGGAAGTTTTAGGCCTCATGACTGCAGCATCGGACACGATTCCTTTTGCTCGCTTTCACATGAGACTTCTCCAGCTTTGTATGCTGAATCAATGGTGCCGGGATTATACAAATATATCACAGTTAATATCCTTAAATCCCAATGTTCGACACTCTCTGACGTGGTGGTTAAATCACCAGCGTTTAGTTAAAGGGTCTTCCTTTGTTCAGCCAACCTGGACTGTGATCATTACAGATGCAAGTCTTTCAGGTTGGGGAGCTGTTTGGGGATCTCTGACAGCACAAGGGGTTTGGAAATCTCAAGAGGCGAGAATACCAATCAATATTTTAGAACTCTGTGCAATTCTCAGAGCTCTTCAGTTTTTGGCCTCTGTTGAAGAGAGAACCATTCATTTCCAGATGTGTTTTCTCAGATTGTTCAGATGTGGGGTCTTCCAGAGATAGATCTCATGGCCTCTCATCTAAACAAGAAACTTCCCAGATACCTGTCCAGGTCCAGGGATGTTAAGGCGGAAGCAGTGCATGCACTGACACTTCCTTGGTGTTATCATCCTGCTTACATTTTCCTGCCTCTAATTCTTCTTCCAATAGTGATATCCAAAATCATTATGGAACAATTGTTTGGGTTGCTTTTGGCTCCAGCATGGCCACATAGGTTTTGGTATGCGGATCTTATTCGGATGTCCAGTTGCCAGCCTTGGTCACAAGGCCAGACCTACTGTCTCAAGGTCCGTTTTTCCATCAGGATCTCAAATCATTAAATTTGAAGGTATGGAAATTGAACGCTAAGTACTAAGTCATAGAGGTTTCTCTGACTCAGTGATTAATACTATGTTACAAGCTTGTAAATCTGTCTCTAGAAAGATTTATTATCGAGTTTGGAAGACCTACATTTCATGGTGTTCTTTTCATAAATTCTCTTGGCATTTTTTTAGAATTCCTAGGATTTTACAGTTTCTTCAGGATGGTTTGGATAAGGGTTTGTCTGCAAGTTCCTTGAAGGGACAAATCTCTGCTCTTTCAGTTTTGTTTCACAGAAAGATTGCTAAACTTCCTGATATTCACTGTTTTGTACAGGCTTTAGTTCGTATTACATAGTAACATAGTAACATAGTAGATAAGGTTGAAAAAAGACTGAAGTCCATCGAGTTCAACCTATACAAATCTAAAATACTTACAAAAAGCTCCAGTTAAGCTTAAATAACCCCATTAAAATGTGACCCATTTAATACTAGCAATCATATCCATGAATTTTGTTTATATACAGAAATTTATCCAGACTATTTTTAAATGTATCTATGGTATTGGCATTCACTACCTCCTTTGGTAATGAGTTCCACAATTTTATTGCTCTTACAGTGAAAAAACGTTTCCGTTGCAGGAGATTAAATCTCCTTTCCTCCAACCTTAAATTATGACCTCTTGTCAGAACCAATTTTCTTGGAATAAAAAGAGCTTCTGCCATCTCTGTATATGGGCCTTGAATATATTTATATAAAGTAATCATGTCACCTCTCAAGCGCCTTTTTTCTAAAGAGAACAGACCCAGTTTGGCTAGCCTCTCCTCATAGGTTAATTTCTCCAATCCCCTTATTAGCTTTGTGGCCCTTCTCTGAACTTTTTCTAGTTCTGCAATATCTTTTTTAGCAATCGGTCCCCAGAACTGCACTCCAAACTCAAGGTGAGGTCTTACCAGGGCTTTATATAATGACAGAATTATGCTTTCCTCCCTTGAATCAATGCCTCTTTTAATACATGCTAGTATCTTATTAGCCTTTGAAGCCGCTGCCCTGCATTGTGCACTCATCTTTAGCTTGTTATCTATTACTACTCCCAAATCCCTTTCCTCCTGTGTTTGGCTAAGTCTTGTCCCATTTAAAAAATACATAGCCTGCTTATTTTTACTTCCAAAATGTAGAACCTTACATTTTTCCATATTAAATCTCATTTTCCATTCAATTGCCCATAGTTCTAATTTTAGCAAATCCCTTTGCAAAGAGAGTTCATCCTGCTCTGACCTAATGACCTTACTTAACTTAGTATCATCTGCAAAAATAGAGATGTCGCTATTTAATCCTTGCTCCAAGTCATTTATAAAAATATTAAAAAGAACAGGGCCCAGTACTGATCCCTGGGGGACGCCACTGATTACCTTTGTCCAATCTGAGTATGATCCATTTACTGCTACTCGTTGCTCCCTATCTTTTATCCAGTTATTTATCCATGAGCTAACATTTTCAGCTATTCCCAGTCCCTTAATTTTGTGCATTAATCTCTCATGTGGCACTGTATCAAATGCCTTTGCAAAATCTAAGTATATCACATCAACTGATTCCCCTTTATCTATATTTTTACTTACTTCCTCGTAGAATCTAATTAGTATTAAGCCCGTCATTAAATTAATTTCTCCTCCTTGGAGTCTTAATTTGGTTTTGAAGGCATTACAGGCTCCTCCGTTTGAGCCTATGCATTCTTTGGACATTAAACTACTTTCTTGGAAAGTGTTGTTCCTTTTGGCCATCTCCGAGTTTCTGAGCTATCTGCTCTTTCTTGTGAATCTCCTTTTCTGATTTTTCATCAGGATAAGGCGGTTTTGCGGACTTCATTTAAATTTTTACCTAAAGTTGTGAATTGTAACAACATTAGTAGAGAAATTGTTGTCCCTTCCTTGTGTCCTAATCCTAAGAATTCTTTGAAAAGATCCTTACATTCTTTGGATGTGGTGAGAGCTTTGAAATATTATGTTGAAACTACTAAAGATTTCAGGAAGACTTCTAGTCTATTTGTTATATTTTCTGGTCCTAGGAAAGGTCAGAAGTCTTCTGCTATTTCCTTGGCTTCTTGGTTAAAGCTCTTGATTCATCAAGCTTATTTGGAGTTGGGTCAGGCCCCGCCTCAGAGAATTACAGCTCATTCTACTAGATCAGTCTCCACTTCATGGGCTTTTAAGAATGAAGCTTCAGTTGATCGGATTTGTAAAGCAGCAACTTGGTCCTCTTTGCATACATTTACTAAATTCTGCCATTTTGATGTATTTGCTTCATCAGAAGCAGTCTTTGGTAGAAAAGTTCTTCAGGCAGCTGTTTCAGTTTGATTCTTCTGCTGAAGTTTTAAGTTTTTCTTTTCATTATGAGAATAACTTTTATTTTGGGTTGTGGATTATTTTTTCAGCGGAAAATGGCTGTTATTTATTTTTATCTCTCCCTCTCTAGTGACTCTTGAGTGGAGTTCCACATCTTGGGTATTGATATCCCATATGTCACTAGCTCATGGACTCTTGCCAATTACATGAAAGAAAACATAATGTATGTAAGAATTTACCTGATAAATTCATTTCTTTCATATTGGCAAGGGTCCATGAGGCCCACCCTTTTTATCGTGGTTATGATTTTTTTGTATAAAGCACAATTATTTCCAAATTCCTTTGTCGATGCTTTTTACTCCTTTCTTTATCACCCCACTTCTTGGCAATTCGTTAAACTGAATTGTGGGTGTGGTGAGGGGTGTATTTTTAGGCATTTTGAGGTTTGGAAAACTTTGCCCCTCCTGGTAGAATTGTATATCCCATACGTCACTAGCTCATGGACTCTTGCCAATATGAAAGAAATTAATTTATCAGGTAAATTCTTACATAAATTATGTTTTTTGCCACAAATAGGACCTGCTAGGTGAAAATTGTATTTTTGCCATAAATAGGACCTGCTGGCTGAAATTGTATTTTTGCCTTAAATAGGGCCTGCTGGTTGACATTTTTATTTTAATTTTTGCCACAAATAATACAGCTTTAAAAATCAGCCGCGCTATTTTCTTACTGCAAGAGCTCTCTCTTTACGTCACGCTGGGACTATCAAGCAACCATATCTGTGTTACCGTGCCTGCGTATGAATAAGTAGTCTCACAATCAAGATGGCTTGAGTCTAGGGCAGGCGGAGTAGTCAAGCCAGGAATACATGGGAAACCCACAGCTCAGGTACAACGATGACAATGAACTATTCACAGCTAATCATAGACAGACTCATTCTACAAAGTAATTTTATTGGCTGGATGCCATATCAGGTTGATTAGCGGCAGGTCCTGTTGGCTGCTCTCCATCTGTCCACTACTAGCTGAAGACCATTGCAAATAGTTGGGACAGTGACAGCGGCAGGCTCTGTACTGTCTTACACAGCAATCAGAGACTGGTATAGCAGCAACAGCACTGACCTGCACAATTTGGTGACAGCAAATTCTAGAGACAGAAAGCTGCAGAAACTTGCACAGTATATCTAATATTAGTGTGTCAGAGAAAGTATCAGAGAGCAGCATCAACGCCTGGTACAGAGTAAGTAAAAGAGTAGGAGTAACAGACCCTGGTAAAAAAAAAAACATCACCAGACCATTCACCCAGCAGAACCTGGTGACAAGTAATGGAGGACAGAACTAGAAAGTAGCAGCAGAATATTAGACAGAGCTGGACCTGGAACTGCCAAAACCAGGGATACCGAGCAGCATCTCAGCCTGGCGCATGAAGAGTTTGTACTATGGACTGACCGCTTTTGAGACAAAAAGTATGAGAGTTTGGGACAGGCAGTAACCAAAGCTGGAGCAGCGAGTTCAGCTACAGCCGCGTCGCACATGCTGAAGTACACATAGCGCCGTCATAGACTCATAGCCAATTTCAAAAGTCTGCATAACAGAAACATTTCTCATATATCTATGGTGATAAGGCTCTTCACTCAGTATCTAGATGTGTGAAAAATATTTCTCTTAATATGTAGACTTTTGAAATCTTTCAGGCGGTCACCTCAAAATTCACTTGCGGTCCACTGTTAGACCGCGATCTACCTTTTGCCCACCCCTGCTTTAATGTATATACACACTCACACCGGTAATCCCGTTTTTTTTAAATATAAAAGGTAACAATTTTCTCTAATGTAGGGATGTAGGGTAATTTTCTGTATTGCCAAATATGTAACATATTTTCTTTTCTCAGCTGTTTTGTTCTCTGATCCCCTGTGTGGCAGGGAAAGATGCCTTACCCATATATTGTTTCCCACAAGAAAATATGAGCAAATTAATTATCCCTGTATCAATGTATCTAATTATATCACTTACTAAAAACTAGTTTTCTGATTTATTAGATTTAAATACTTTGCTTGTTTAATATTCTTACAAGTTTTGTAAGAAAAGAAGCCAGTATCTCCCGCTGCAATTTAAATAATTTACTTATCTTTCTTTCCCCAAAAAATTAGTGAGAGCAAGCAAACTTTATAAATTATATACAAACTAATGAATAATCCTGGAGATTTGAACCAATCACTGGGTCTGTAAATAATATATTAAATTGTTTTTGTAAGATTGTATAGGTCATCATTTTTTTCCCTTGTTATTAGTGATAAAAGGAACCTTCGTAAATACAGAATTTTCATAAACACTAGAATATTTATTGTTATATACTATCAAATAATCTGTCTCTACATCTAAAGCCATAATTTTTATCTGTACATTCTATTTCAACTTCTCTATAACTCCAATTCCAGAATGTCCTCTTCAAATAATATGACTGTTGTAAACATTGATTACACTTCTACATTTTGTTTCTTTGGGGATATTTTTCATCAGTATTAGCAAACAACCCAAAAGTAGCTGACTTAGATGTAAGGTTTGCACTCCTTGCTCCCCTTTTAATACTTTTATTCCTCCCATCAAACCATGAACAAATTTGCATAACTGTCTATGAACCAGGTACCAAACACAGTTACACACATTATATGCAAAATGTAGATACAAATTATCATCAAAATAAAAATAATGGTGTGTGATAAAATTAAAAAACTACTGTAAATCTACTTGTTTCCAGGAATGTATTTTTATATAGTACATGCTGATGACTTCTAATAAACCCTTCTTATAGGAAATACAAGTATAAAGTAATGACACATGTTGCCATTACACAACCCTCTTGCCACACTACGTCCTTCAATAACCATAATGCTATAGAATCTTTCAAATGGTAATCAGCATATGATTGGATTATATAAAAAGCATTTCTCTATGTAACAACGATAATTGTGCTAAGTTTAATCCTAAATATTGCTGCAAAAAGGGGGACATGATACTCAAAAATGATCTTTCATGATTTATTGAAGAGATACTTAGGTAGGTATCGTGCACATGTCTGGCAGCAGTTTTGCAAGAATGCTTTTTAGCACTAGATGGCAGCAATTTGCACAATGAATCATTCTTGCAAAACTTATGTATACAGTATAGTGCTTTAAACACTTGCACCCCCATGAGCCTACCTAACCTGCTTTTCAACAAACAATCCCAAGAAAACAAACACATTTTTAATCATTGAAGTTAACTTTAAACTTTCTTATAACTGCCTGTTCTGAATCATGAAAGAAAATGTTGGGGTTCTATGTCTCTTTAGTAGACAAGGATTGAGTAACAAAGGTATTTGCCCTATTACTGATTATCACTGAAAGTAATAACTGTCTGACTCCTGGGTGCCGTTATACTGCAGCTGCTATTTTCTTCAGTGTCAGGTTTTTAACCAAACAGAAACTAAAATGTTAATTTTAAAATTCATATAGAGCTTAGCATTAAAGGACCATTAAATACAGCAGAATTGCATAATCGATAAATCTACTCTATGGTAAAATCCTATAGAAAACTAAGCTAGTGAACATGACAGCTATATACCAAGTAGCACGGCTGAAAAAAGGAAACTGAACACAAACTGAGATTGCATGGGATTAGATAGGAAACGCGCAAAGTGTGCGAGTAGCAGAAAGTCAGAGCATAGTGAGTATTCCCTGCTCTCGGCACTTGCTGAAGAATTTATTTCTCAGACATATCCATAAATTTTCTTTTACCACTCACTCCCACTGCTCAAACTATGGCAACTTGTTCCAAATCCGGTTAAAGATAATAACATGCCAGTGTCTAATAGATACAAAATAGAAGACTGGGGGTGGTTTGCACCCCTTGCTCCCCTTCTAACATTATTATTCCTCCCATCAAACTATTAACAACTTTGCATAACTGTGTATGAACCACTTGCCCTTAGAATACAAAATAAGTGATCAGTGATAATAGAAATGTCACCATTCAGGGTACAGAACCGGTCACTGAGGATCTCCTCTCTTGTATATCATATTAATTCTTACCATCCGTTTACATTCACGTTGGCATGCTCAGTAGGAGCTGGTACCTCGGAAAGTGTGTATATAAAAAGATTGTGCACATTTAGATAATGGAAGTAAATTGGAAAGTTCTTTAAAACTGAATGCTCTATTTGAATCATAAAAGTTTAGTTTTGACTTTATCTTTACCAATACTTTTTAGTGAGTGGATTCAACCACATTGTTACAGCCTATCTGAAAATATTTGTATTATTTAACAGCTTGAAAACTGTTACATGCAACATGTCAGCTTTTTTGTCAGTGTTGATGTTTTTGTGCATGCTCACTTAGTTAACATTAGGGGGACACAATACTTAACAGGATGGGAAGGTCACCATTGAAATGTGCATGAGTGCATTTCAGTTTTATATAGAAACATGTTTGCCGTATACTTCTATTAGCACAAATGCTGGGGGAGGGGGGGTGAGCAGCATATGCACATATGCTGTGAGTGCCCTGTGCACGAGCATTCAGACTCCACAGCTACTCAGATAGCTAGCAGTGGCTTGTATGACATAAATGAAGTCTTCACTTTCTCAATACACACCACAGACAGCAATCAGAGTCAGCATGGTGCTTGAATCCTAATCCTCTAGTCACACATAGGGCGCCATGTACTAAGGCGTCAATTTTTTCGCACAGACCGTATCGAAATAACCCGCCGGCATTCGCACCATGCGGATGGCACTTCGCTACATGAATGTACTAAAAACCAAGCCGTAAAATCTTGCGTCTATTGTGTGTCGAAGACAATCGGATTATTGATAACTTTGAAGCTTCGTTCGGCGCGAAAGAGCAAAGTTAAGAAGCAGTCTGCGACCTGATTGGTTTAGTTCTTTACCCACGTGACGATCTAGGTGTCATAATCGTCAGACAAGCGCCAACGTCTGGCTGCTGACATGTATAAGAATGTGCATTTTCCCAGAAATCTTATAATATTGTTTATTTACTTTTCGGTATTCACTTTGACAAGATGGCTTGCTCCGGAGAAAAGCATCAATATCTTTGGTTAGGTGCCTCGAAAAAGCAGACTGGCTGATGCCAATTATAACGCTAGACACAGCTTGGAATGAACCGGTGGCAAAAAAGTGTAAGGCTGCCAACAGTTTTAATAGTCCGGTATGGCTTGTGAACGCGCTGTCATAGGTTCCAGGTATTCTGCTATTTCATAGTAAAGTTCCATAATAGCTTCTCTGTCCAAACGGAATCTCTGGATAATCTCTCGATCAGAAATGCTTTCCAAACCCATACGTGGAAGGAAAACTCTAGGGACTCTGATTCTTCTACCTCTCCTTCTTTGCAAGTTGTCAATCGGAGCCTGTATAGCCCTTTTTCCTCGTAATTGAATTAATCGGAAAAGAAACATGTGTAAAAGTGTCTCCATCTTCATTCAGTGATCCAAAAACCAATAATGCTACAATAGTAGTCTAGTCCTTTCACTTAAGTACTTCTACCTGGCGTCAGGTTGAGACGCCCTATAGTTTTCTATTGTATTCGCTACCTAAATGGTCGCAAAGCAAATCACGCGAAGTTACAGTGAAAGTTGGAGCGGACGGATTAGTTGTAACATTCATAATTTCCGATTACAGTGAATTTACATGCGATCGAACATGTAGTAAGTGGAAAAAGGCTTCGGAACGATCAGTTGCGTAAAATTACGATCGCTGATGAAAATAGTGGTTTTTCGACCAGATCGCAGATTGGTACATACGAGAAGCAGATCGTGAGCGAATTTTGACGCGGAAATACAGACGGACGGTCACTTCGAAGCTTAGTACATGGCGCCCATAGCATATGTGCACATGCTGCTGAAATCTTACTAACTTTTACTAGAAGCATTTTTGCTAGTGGAAGTATATTAATTTCAAGTTTGACCTTTCTATCCCTTTAAATTTCTATTGTTAATATGAAAAGTCAGTATATAAATGAGGTCATTAGCAGGACGTACCTATCCACCAATGACCATTAGTAGAAGGAGCCTATCTATAATGAGAATTTTTGGGAAATACACAGCTCATACTGCTGTATTAGTTCCATAAGTAGCATCTACTGTAGTTATCATATAATTTAATTTACTGTACTTTCTATTGAATTTTTAAAAGTACATAACAGTTAATAGTATTTTGAAGCTATCCAGCTCCAGTATACTATTCTGCCTTAATTTCAAATAAGTTTAAAAAAAACAACAAAAAAGATAAACACCAAACACACAATAGGAATGAATTATATGTGAATTGGATGTTTCCCACCAATAAAATACAAGTAATTTCCCTTGACTGATTTAAATTTTAAAATCAATCAATCAATGATCAGTCCTATTGAATTATTTAAAGGGACACTCAAGGCAAAATAAACTTTTATGATTCAGAAAGAGCATGTAGTTTTAAGACACTTTCCTATTTATTACCATTATCAAATTTTGCTCAGTCTTTTTATATTCACATTTTCTGGGGCATGTGCACAAGCTCACAGGGTATACGTATACTAGTCTGTGATTGGCTGATCTCTGCCACATGATACAGGGGGCAGGAAAATGGGAGAAAAAAAATAATTTTGTCAGAATTTTTTTTACTGCTTATTTGAAATTCAAAGTGCTTTTGCATTGTCTTTTTATTATGCATTTGTTAATTATGCATGCATTGAGTGATCCTTTAATTAAATCAGCCAATAGGAATAAAAAATGCCCAGGACGGTTGTATATTAGTAGGAAAATCCAGAACATAGGCAGAACATGGTAAGGAATCATATGGAGGGGACTCTGCTGTCGGATTAATTAGATTTTCACTTGTCAGTTTCGTGACTACATTTCATCCACTAGTATGGGGTTAAATGCAACAGGGCCTATAGATATTAAGGTGTTCATAATGTAATGGGAGTAAGAGGAGTATTTTTTTTCTTTATTTTTTTGTTAAAGAGATATGAAACCCAATTGTTTTCTTTCATGATTTAGATTGAGCACTGGTTTTCAAACCTGTCCTCAGGCCTCTCCAACTGTCCAAGTTTTCTGGATTACCTTGGATGAGAGCAGGTAAAATAACCATCATCTAGATTACAAGTTTTGCGTTAGAGGCTGTGCGGTGCCAACGAGCAGTTTATGCTCACCGCTCACTTACAGACAGCGCTGGTATTACGGGTTTATTCAAACCAGACAAGAAGTGAGCGTTGAGCAAAATTTTGCTCCTTACCGCACTCCAATACCAGCGCTGCTTACGTTATCGGTGAGCTGGTGTAACGTGCTCGTGCACGATTTCCCCATAGGAATCAACGGGGAGATCCGACTGAAAAAAAGTCTAACACCTGCAAAAAAGCAGCGTAAAACTCCTTAACGCAGCCTCATTGATTCCTATGGGGAAATACATTTTATGTCTACACCTAACACCCTAACATGAACCTGAGTCTAAACACCCCTAATCTTACACTTATTAACCCCTAATCTGCCGCTGTGACATCGCCGCCACCTACATTATAATTATTAACCCCTAATCTGCCGCTCCGGACACTGCCGCCACCTACGTTATACTTATGAACCCCTAATCTGCTGCCCCTAACATTGCCGACACCTACATTATATTTATTAACCCCTAATCTGCCGCCCCCAATGTCGCCACCACCTACCAACACTTATTAATCCCTAATCTGCTGTCCCCAACGTCGCCGCCACTATAATAAACAT
Organism: Bombina bombina; assembly: GCF_027579735.1. Lineage (NCBI taxonomy): Eukaryota > Metazoa > Chordata > Amphibia > Anura > Bombinatoridae > Bombina > Bombina bombina. The sequence goes on along the minus strand of NC_069499.1, from coordinate 1,197,429,067 downwards.
ATTAACCCCTAAACCGCCGCACTCCTGCCTCGCAAACATTAGTTAAATATTATTAACCCCGAATCTGCCGGCCCTAACATCGCCGCCACCTACCTACATTTATTAACCCCTAATCTGCCTCCCCCAACGTCGCCGCCACTATATTAAAGTTATTAACCCCTAAACCTAACACCCCCTAACTTAAATATAATTAAAAGAAATCGAAATAAATATTCCTATCATTAACTTAATTATTCCTATTTAAAAAAAAATACCTATAAAATAAACCCTAAGCTAGCTACAATATAACTAAAAATTACATTGTAGCTAGCTTAGTGTTTATTTTTATTATACAGGCAAGTTTGTATTTATTTTAACTAGGTAGAATAGTTACTAAATAGTTATTAACTGTTTACTAGCTACCTAGCAAAAATAAATACAAATTTATCTGTAAAATAAAACCTAACCTAAGTTACAATTACACCTAACACTAAACTATCATTAAATTAATTCCCTAAATTAAATACAATTAAATAAAATTAGCTAAAGTACAAAAAAGAACAAAAACACTAAATAAACAAATTACAAGATTTTTAAACTAATTACAGCTAATCTAATCCCTGTAACAAAATAAAAAAGCCCCCCAAAATAAAAAAGCCCTACCCTACACTAAAATACAAATAGCCCTTAAAAGGGCCTTTTGCGTAGCATTGCCCCAAAGTAATCAGCTCTTTTACCTGTAAAAAAAATTACAAATCCCCCCCAACATTAAAACCCACCACCCACACAACCAACCCTACTCTAAAACCCACCCAATACCCCCTTAAAAAAAACCTAACACTAACTCCTTGAAGATCATCTAACCGGGAGAAGTCTTCATCCAACTGGGCCGAAGACCTCAATGAAGCCAGGAGAAGTGGTCCTCCAGACGGGCAGAAGTCTTCATCCAGACGGCATCTTCTATCTTCATCTATCCGGCGCGGAGCGGGTCCATCTTCAAGACATCCGACGCGAAGCATCCTCTTCTTCCGACGACTAACACTGAATGAAGGTTCCTTTAAATGACGTCATCCAAGATGATGTCCCTTCAATTCCGATTGACTGATTCTATCAGCCAATCGTAATTAAGGTAGAAATAATCCTATTGGCTGATGCAATCGGCCAATAGGATTTAAGTTCAATCCTATTGGCTGATCCAATCAGCCAATAGGATTGAGTTGGCATTCTATTGGCTCACTTTTTGGCAGACTCGTAATACCGGCGCTATGCAAGTCCCTTTGAAAAAAGAGGATACGCAATTTACGTAAGTGGATTTGTGGTATTTCCAAGTCTGGCCAAAAAAGTGAGCGGTACACCTGTACCTGCAAGACTCATAATACCAGCGGGCGTTAAAAAGCAGCGTTAGAACTAGTGATGTCGCAAACCTTAAAATTTCGGTTCGCGAACGGCGGACTCGAACTTCCGCTACTGTTCGCGAACTGGTGAACCGCCATTGATGCAGAGTCTGGTTTTAACCCATAAAGGGCCTTAATCACCTAACATTCCTAAAATTTTTTTGAATAACATGCTTTAAAACATCAGGTATGATGTTGTATCGATCAGGTAGTGTAAGGGTTACGCCCGCTTCACAGTGACAGACCAAACTCCCCGTGTAATGCAATATACATTTGATAGATACGAATTACATAGATCAATAGATGCAATATATATTTGATAGATACGATTGATAGTTAGATAGATTCGATAGATAGATAAATAGATAGATTTCATAGATATATAATTTCCCTGACAGAGTATAACAATAAGACATGCGGTCTTGGACCCGTGGTGTGTACTGTTAAGTAGTACTATTCTTAGCAGTTTACTACCTGTTACTCCCCCTTTCGGGGGAGGTCTATATGGCCTGCATTTTTGGAACAGGGAGATGGAAGAAGATGATTGGTCTGTCCTCCTACTTCAGATTTGGCCTAAACACAAGTGGCTGTCTCAAATCAGTCCGGCCATGAGATAGATTTGATAGATAGATATACATAGATTGATAGTTAGATAGAATTGATAGAAGATAAATAGATAGATTTGATAGATATATAATTACCCTGACAAAGTATAATAATAAAACATGCGTTCTGGGACCCATGGTAACTAGGTTATGTTAAGTAGTACTATTCTTAGCACTTTAATCCCTGTTACTCCCCCTATCGGGGAGGTCTATATGGCCTGCATGATTACCCTTACAAAGTATAACATCAAGACATGTGGTCTGGGACCCATGGTAACTAGGTTGTGTTAAGTAGTACTGTTCTTAGCAGTTTAATCCCTGTTACTCCCCCTATCGGGGGAGGTCTATATGGCCTGCATGATTACCCTGACAAAGTATAACAACAAAACATGCGGTCTGGGACCCATGGTAACTAAGTTGTGTTTATATTAGTACTATTCTTAGCACTTTAATCCATGTTACTCCCCCTATCGGGGGAGGTCTATATGGCCTGAATGATTACCCTGACAAAGTATATCAACAAGACATGCGGTCTGGGACCCATGGTAACTAGGTTGTATTAAGTAGTACTGTTCTTAGCAGTTTAATCCCTGTTACTCCCCCTATCGGGGGAGGTCTATATGGCCTGCATGATTACCCTGACAAAGTATAACAACAAAACATGCGGTCTGGGACCCATGGTAACTAGGTTGTGTTAAGTAGTACTATTCTTAGCACTTTAATCCCTGTAACTCCTATCGGTGGACTGATGACTCCCCCTATCGGTGACTGATGATTCACAGTCAAAAAAGTTTTTATTTTAAATATTTACACTACTGTTATAACAAATATGATTCGTGGCACTAGTTGGAAAGTGGGCCGGGCACACACGCTGGCAGACAGGCAACTGCAATTAAATAACACTAGCAGACTGATGTAAAAGTTTTTTTTTAAAAAGTTACACTAATGTTACAACAGATAGGAGTGGTGGCACTGAGGATGGAAGTAGGCACAGTATATGCTGGCAGCCTGACACACAGGCTGGCACTAGTGGCAGGCTGGCCTGGCAACTAAAATTAAATAACACTAGAAGACTGATGTAAAAGGTTTTTTTTTTACAAAATTTAAACTAATGTTACACCAGATAGGAGTGGTGGTACTGAGGATGGAAGTAGGCACAGTATATGCTGGCAGCCTGACACGCAGGCTGGCACTAGTGGCAGCCAGGCTGGCCTGGCAACTAAAATTAAATAACACTAGAAGAGGACTGATGTAAAAGTTTTTTTTTAAAAAATGTAATGTTACACCAGATATAAGTGGTGGAAAACAGAGCTATTAATCAAAGTATATGATGTGGGCCTGATACACAGGCCTGATGGAAAATGAAATTAGATTACACTAGCAAAATGATGTAAAAGTTTTTTTTTTTTTTTTTAATTTACACTAATGTTAACCAGATATCAGTGGTGGCACAGATAAATTAATCACAGTATATGATGTGGGCCTGACACACAGGCTTGATAGAAAATGAAATTAGATTACACTAGCAAAATGATGTAAATTTTTTTTTTTTTTTAAAATTTACACTAATGTTAAGCAGATATCAGTGGTGGCACTAATCACAGTATATGGTGTGAGCCTCACACACAGGCTGACAGCCAGGCAAATGCAAATACAATTACAAAAAAAAAAAAAAAATGACTGAAGTTCTAGCCCTAAAAAGGGCTTTTTGGGCTGAAGTTCTAGCCCTAAAAAGGGCTTTTTGGGGTGCTGTCCTTACAGAAGAGATTAGATGAGTCCTTCAGGACTGTAGTGGACACTAAATACACTAGCCTAGCTATCTATTTCCATATACAATCAGCAGCAGCACTAAACCTCCTCTCACTAAGAATGCAGGATCGTAATGAATCTAAAATGGCTGCTGCCCAGGAGCTGGGAGGGTCTGTGAGGGAGTGTCTGCTGCTGATTGGCTCAAATGTGTCTGCAGGCTGTGAGATACAGGGTCAAAGTTTCCTCAATGATGACGAATTGGGGGCGGATCAAACATTGCATATGTTCGCCCACCGTGGCGAACGTGAACAAGCTAAGATTGGAGGGAACTGTTCTCCGGCGAACAGTTCGCAACATCACTAGTTAGAACCTGCCAACGCTGCTTTTCAAGCCTAACGCACAACTCGTAATCTAGCCGCATGTTTCCTAATCAGCTGATTGTTTCGTGCAATTTTAAGCAACTTTCTAATTTACTCTTTTTATCATTTTTTCTTCATTCTGTTGGTGTCTTTATTTGAAAAAGTCGTTATGTAAGCTTTCGAGACGGCCCATTTTTGGTTCAGACCCTGGGTTGCGCTTGCTGATCGGTGGCTACAAAAACTTTCAAATGTGACCCTTAACCCTTGATGCAGTGATTTCCTGCTTCGAAGGATTTAGCATTACAATCTACCCAACATCCTTCAAGCACTTGCCCCAGTACTAACTCAAATGATGCCTTTACTTTAGGATACAAAAGATACTGATATTGTTCTGTGAAAACATATAGACAAATAAAGGATACTACTGCTGCTGATAATAATATTGCTATGATTGTTCTGCAGACAGACAGCTGTTAGCTGATCATAAAGATCTGCCCATTTCTGTCCGGCCTCAGGGCCAAAAGGAGACACATATTTGAGGATTCCTTGATCAAAGCCAGACTTTGCATTTTATGTCCCACTGCAAATTCACGCCTCGCCTCTTGTCAGCAGCTTAATATGAAGTGGTAACTGAATCTTCCGAGCATGGCAGACAGCAGGATGATTGACGAGTGACAGACAGGGAGTGGCTCAATGGTTGGAGCCTGCTGGCGGTAACTTCTGTCATTAAAAACGGAAGAGCTCCACAAGACAGGCAATTGTTATAATAAGACGACAGGTTCTGATCAGCTTACAAGTAAATGAAAAGACATTAGTGGGAGGGTGGTTGACGCATGGCATAGCCTTACAGTAGAGAAACATTAAATTTAGTTTATAAAAAAGAATATCTGTAAAATGGAGGGCACAGCTCTGATGTCTGGGGACATCTGTGTTAGAGCAGGAATATAGACAGCAGCCTAATCTATGGGAGAGGTGTGTTTTTTTTAATTGGGTATCAGTTAGTGGGATCTGGAGCTGGATTTGAGCAGGGACACAGTTAGGTCTAATAGAGAGGGGATAGGTATGTCCCATCTGAGCAAACGGCAACAAATTTACTTTTTTGTGGAAAGCAGTCATATTGCAAATTTCATATCAAATTTGCCTGTAATAAATGAAGGCCCTAAAAGATGGTCAGTTATATTTAGTCTAGAGAGGGAGCAATACGGTGCAATAGAGGGTCAGGTTTCTAGAAAATCAGAGATATAGGCATGTACAGAAAACAAGAATGTTATAAAAGCTGACATTAAAATTTACTGCAGTTTATTTGTAATTTTTTTTAGAGCAAAATCACAAGCATGTTATTTAAGAGATTAAAGGGACAGTCTAGTCAAAATTAATCTTTCATGCTTCAGATAGGGCATGCAATTATAAACAACTTTTCAATTCACTTTTATCATCAAATTTGGTTTGTTCTCTTGGTATTATTTGTTGAAAGCTAAACCTGGGTAGGCTCATATGCTAATTTCTAAGCCCTTGAAGGCTGCCTCTTAGTTCAGTGCATTTTGACAGCATTTTACAGCTAGACAGCGCTAGGTCATGTTTGTCATATAGTTAACATTGTACTCACTCCTGTGGAGTTACTTAGGAGTCATCACTGATTGGCTAAAATACAAGTCTGTCAAAAGAACTGAAATAAGAGGACAGTCTGCAGAGGCTTAGATACAAGGTAATCACAGAGGTAAAAAGTAGATAAATATAACAGTGTTGGTTTTAGAAATTACGTTACAAAAGTATAATTACTTTTGTAACGTAATTTCTATAAATTTAGGGCTAGATTATTTTAGTGAAACAGTGTTTTGCTAAAAAGTTAATTAAATGAACATCTTATGCATAGGTCACACCTACAAATGTTTCAGATACATAGATAATAGCTTATCTTTCTGACAACCCTTAGGGGAAACCATTATGCTAATGCATTTTTTATTTATAAAAAAATACAAAATAAATACTGCATTTTTTTCCATTCACTTTATTTAAGGTGACAAATAAAACAGAACCAAAGAATACTAGATAAGATAGAAACAGCTACAATTGTATTTATAATTTTATTCAGTCAGACCTAAACGCTTGTAGATTTATTTTAGGAGAAAATAGATTTATTAACTAGAATAATCGTAAAACATAAAGGTTTGGTCTTGATCCTGTAATTTCTGACCTCATGTGTTGCATCCTGTTTTTATTGGAAAGGGAGCAACGGGCAGAAGATTGGAGAGCGTGGGTAAAACTAATTAAATTTCCGTTGCTGGACGTTGATTTTGGCAAAAATGTTATAGGATTTTTTCATGTCTGTGTTGGATTTGAAGTTTTTTTGGGATCTATATATATTTTGTTATTTAGAATTTGATAATTAATTTAAAGAACCAGGTCAAAGAATGAGCAAAATGAGCTAATGATAATGAATTTTACCGATTTAGGCCTAGATTACAAGTGGAGTGCAATCAAAAGAGCAGGGTACATTATCCATATCTTGACACTGCGCCAAGAATAGCGCACAATCAAATATTTACCAGGAAATCTTAATGCTGTGGTAATTCCCCCCCCCCCTGCTTTTATTGGATAATGCAGGATGCACTATTATCCCTCATATTACAAATGGGGGTCATGCTCAAGACCAAGACATAAGAGCGCTGGAAAATTTAGCGCTCATGGAGACCTGAAATAAAGGCTTGAATATATGCATAAAAATAAAGCATTTATCTATCTATCTATCTCTCTATATATACATATAGGGCTAGATTACAAGTAGAGCACTATTTATAGCGCTAGAAGTGTAAATGCAATCGTGAGGTCACAGTATTTTTTTTACACTCAAATCCATATTGCAAGTGGAGCGCTATCAAAATTCCTGCAAATTTGTTTGCGTGAATTTGCGGTAATTTACGCACCCCATATTTTCTGTAGCACTTGTATTACAAGGTGAAAGTAAATGTGATCGTGCAAGCGCAATCACATTTACCGCTCAAACTTTTTACACAAACTTAAAGTTTGCGTAAAGAGTTTGTCTAGGTAAAAAATCTACACTAAACTGCACTGTTAACCTCTAAGCTGCCAGTCCCTCACATTGCAAAGTAATAAACTATACTATTAACCCCTAAACCACCATCCCCCCACATTGCAAATTAATAAACTATCATCTAACCCCCCTAACCTATCACCTCCTAACCCAAAGTAAAATACCCAAAAAGTACAAAATAAATCCTAACTACCTCAAAAAAAAACTAAAAACTTACCTGTAAAAATAAATAAAACCTTATCTTACCTTCTAAAAAAAATTAAAAAAAAAACATTACTAAAAAAAAAACCTAACTTTTTCAAAAAACAAAAACCTAACATTACAGAAAATAAAAAGATCTAACATTACAAAAAATCTAAAATTACAGAAAATCCTATTTTAATACCCCTTAAAAAAAACACCCCAAAATAAAAAAGCCTTATTCTAAAAATAAACTACCAATAGCCCTTAAAAGGACCTTTTGTAGGACATTGCTCTAAAGCGATCAGCTCTTTTATAAAAAAAAAAAAACTAACCACTCTAACATTACACCCCCAACCCCCTAAAATAAAAATTAAACTAACTAAAACAAACTAAAAAGGGCATTCAGCTCTTTTGTTACAAAAAAAGAAACACCTAATCTATAAAAAAAAGAAATCCACCACAAAAATAAAAAAACCTAAGATTAATTTTGGTGATATTAATTGAAGATAGGAATCTAGCCACATTTTGCCCCACTTGTAAAATCAGCGGAATGAAAATGGCATGCAAAAACATGATTGCTCTAGCGCAAAACCGTTTGCACCTCACTTGTAATCTAGCCCTAAGTTAGGTATACTTAGGCCTCCATCATTCCTATACAAAGTTTTTATTTGAGGTTCTAGGCAATTTATTACACCAAATAAATGTGTTAATGATATTATGTTAAGATAAGTTGGGGGCAAATATATAGGTAAAGTCTGAAATTTGTAAAGCATTTATTCTACCCAACAATGACAACTGTTTACTTTATCAACTATTTAAATCAGTTTGTACTTCTCTCAATAAAGTTTGGTAATTCTTTGAAAAAGGTGATTATTATTTTTTTGAAATATGAATGCCTAGGTATTTTATTGAGGTGGGTTTTAACTTATAATTATATATTGTTTCTATTGAGTGTAGGTTGGAGTTGGGTAGTTTTATACCCATCCGTTCCAATTTGGAGGAGTTTATTTTAAAATTGGAAAATTTACTGTATTTGTCTAATGTAATGCTTCAAATGATGTGAATGGGGATGTAAGTGTTAATAAGATATTTATTTGATGTATTGCCTATATCTATTCCTCTGATGTTCGGGTCATGCCTAATATTGGATGCAAGAACCTCTATGGACAATACAAACAGGAGAGGGGAGAGTGGGCACCACTGACGGGTGCCATTGTAAATTGTGAAAGGACTTGAAAGAGAATCATTGAGACAAATCTTAGCCCTAGGTTTGTTATATAACGTAATTTTTTTTCCCAATAATGTTGCTTCCAAATCTGAAACATTCTACCTGAGTACCTATGAGTACCTCATAGGAAAGCCCAATTCAACTTATCAAAAGCCTTCTCAGTGTCCATAGCTAAGAGAATTGAGGGGATTTTATGTGTTTGTACATATTCTACTAAATTTAGTATTTTAATCGTATTGTCCCTTGCCTCTCTATATGGGTTGAAGCCCACTTGGTTAACATGGATTAGCTGAGTGAGATATTTGTTAATCCTTAAGGCTAACATTTTTGCAAATATCTTCACATCTACATTCAAAAGCAAGATTGGACGTAAGTTAGAAGTGGTATCCGGAATCTTACCCAGTTTTGGGAGCACTGTAACATGAGCCTCCAACATATTGGAGGGGAGCGGGTTATTCATATCTACCACATTAAATTTTTTATGTAAAAAAGGGACCAGATTTGGAGCGAACTTGCGATAATATTGAGTTGAGAAGCAATAAGGTACTGGGCTTTTTCCTATATTTAGGGTTTGAATTGCTAACGAGATTTCTTCTGCTGAAATTGGGTAGTATAGGTCTTTTTTTTTTTTTTTTTATTTCTTTTATTGGACATCCATTGCAAAACAAAATTTATGTATACATAGAATGATCAACACTTGCAAGAATATAAAGACTTTACACATGGGTTTCATACATTATGATAACTCATTCGACAAAAGGATAGGATTCCTTTTAGAAAGTTTGTCTTATAAAACAATAAAACATTTGAAAAAACAAAACTATAAGCCTGGCGTATAGACTGTATAACATGGGTGTAAAATCACCCTCAGAGAGCTTCTATATAGTGAAAGCTGCTTACTACCTACGTGACTTTAACTAAAACCTTCCTCGCCCATCTATTGTCCTCATTTTTAGCAATTTATGTAATTTATGATCCCACCGTGGCATCCTGTTGTTGACCTTTGAATCTGTGTTCTACATATGCCTCCCACATCTCCCTCATCTGAGCATATACCTCCATACATTTAACCCTCATGTAGTGAAACTCTTCCATATTTAATATGTCATTACATTTATGTATCCACTGTGCTAAATCTGGGACATTTCTTGACTTCCATTTCTGGGCCAGTAGGTTTTTCATGCTATTGCTTAAAATACACATCATTCTTTTTTGTGCTGTTGTGAATTTTTTGGGTGTACATAAGAATAACCAAATTTTGGGGTCTGGTGGAATCGGCCTCTTTAATATCTTGGAAGCTTCGGCAGCAATGCTTTCCCATGTCGGAGCTATTCTATTACATGACCACCATAGGTGAGACATTGTGCCCCTTTCTATATCGCAGCGCCAGCATATATTGGTTCGTGTGTGAAAGAGTTTTTGTATCCTAACAGGCGTCATGTACCACCTGTGAAGTATTTTGAGGTTTAGTTCAGTTAATTTAGCTGACACTGATGACCTAGCCATATTGTAAAATACTCTCTTTGCCTCCCCTTGGTTGAAATCGACACCTAGTTCATTATTCCATCTCTCCAGGTAATATGGGCTATGGCCCGGTGGTTGTATCTGCAAGATTTTGTATAATAAGGAGAGGGAATGGCCCAGTGGTTTTGACGAGGTGCACATAGTTTCAAATTGGGTTAGGGGTCTTGTTAGATTTCTCCTGTCACTATGTTTGTATATAAAGGAGGTACATTGCTGGTGAAAAAACCAGTCCCTAAACATCAAAAGGTCCCCATCCACCAGTTTGTCTCTTGTGTAAAATGTTTGTTCATTACCTAGTTGGCGTACTTGTAATGTTCTGTTTGGCATACTATTTCTGTATTGAGAACAACGGGACCCCGGTATAAAATCATCATTTTCAGAAAGGGGGGTCAGAGGGGAGTGTCTCGAAGACACATGAGGGAATCCTGGTAAAATTGGGTAGTATAGGTCTTGCTCTATCTTTAATTTGGGAAGGCAAAACTTGGCCAGGTAATTTTGTAAATCGGTATATGATAGGGCAGGTTTTTCAAATTGAGCTATATTATACAGTCGGGCGTAATATTTCTCAAATTGAGAAAGTATATCAGTGGTTGTTGTTCATGTTCATGGAAGTATTTAATTCATGAACGAAAGTTATACGTTTTTTTAAAGGGACACTGAACCAAATTTTTTCTTTCATGATTCAGATAGAGAATGACATTTTAAGCAACTTTCTAATTTACTCCTATTATCAATTTTTCTTTGTTCTCTTGCTATCTTTATTTTAAATGCAGGAATGTCATTAGCAGTCAGCCCATTTTAGGTTTAGAAGCATGGATAGCGCTTGCTTATTGGAGGCTTACATTTACCCACCAATAAGCAAGCATAACCCAGGTTCTCAACCAAAAATGGGCCTGCTCCTATGCATCACATTCCTGCTTTTTAAATAAAGATAGCAAAAGAACAAAGAAAAATAGTGATAATAGGAGTAAATTAGAAAGTTGCTTAAAATTGCATGCTTTATCTGAATCATGAAATAAAAAAATTGGGTTTAGTGTCCCTTTAAGTTTAAGGGCCCATGTCAAAAGCTTCCCTGCTCTGTTGCCTTCATAACAGAAGTATTATTTTATTTTAATTGAGACCTCTTTGTATTTCTGTAATAGTAAATCATGCAGGGTAGTCCTAGTTTCTTGCAGGTACTTCAATAAGGATTGGTTATCTGAATTAATTTTATAGTCAAATTCTAGCTTTGACAACTTAGTTAGTAAGGTCAGTATAAGGCTGTCTAGATGCTTTTTAATTTTGAGCTCTAACTTTTATTAATTCGCCTCTCATAAAACACTTGTATGTATCCCAAACCACAATTGGGTCACTTTCAGGGAGTGGATTAAATGTAAAAAATTTGCAGAGGTAGTTAATAAACTTTTCTTTCAGTTCTCCCAACAATTATTATTATTATCTGTTATTTGTAGAGCGTCAACAGATTGCGCAGCGCTATAAACATAGGCGGTATACAAGGTAGCAATTATAGGGATCAAATAAGTAGATGGCCCTGCCTAGAGTAGCACTGTTGTAGTCAGCTCTTGTGAAGTTGATTTGCAAGCAGTTGGGCTTTTACTAGGCTTAAATTCTAAGGGGATAAATGGCGATATCAATGAAAGAGAGGAACTGGTATTAGGAAAGGTTAGTTTAGGTTGTATGCATCCCTGAACAGAAGAGTCTTTATGGAGTGCTTGAAGCTTTCAAAACTGAGGGAGAGTCTTGTGGAGTGAGGAAGAGAGTTCCACAGGATGGGAGCCAGTCTGGAGAAGTCCTGAAAATGGGAATGTGAGGTGGTAACAAGAGAGGAGGAGAGGTGGAGGTCGTGAGCAGAGCAATGCAGACAGGAGGGAGAGTATCTGGAGACAAAGTCTGAGATATAGAGGGGAGCAGTGCAGGAAGGATGAGAGAGTAGATTAAAATCCTTTGTTGTGTTTCAAGTGTGACCCCAAGTTATCGGGCATGCGGGGTAGGGGTAATTATGGAGTTGTCAACAGTTTTAGAGAGATGGGGGGTGGAGATTTTAGAAGAAGGGGTGAAAATAAGGAGTTTAGTTTTGGAGAGATTTAGCTTGAGGTAGTGAGAGAACATCCATGAAGAGATGTGAGAAAGAAAGTTAGTGACACAGGTTAGCAAGGAGGGAGATAGGTCTGGAGCAGAGATGTAGATTTGAGTGTTGTTGGCATACAAATGATATTGAAACCCGTGGGACTCAACAATAGGGAGTCATCTAATTTCTAGACATATGGGACTAAATGTGTGTTAGGTCATTTAATCTGAAGGGGCATTGCGGAATGTCTGACCAGACAGTATGTGAAAAGAATGCACCCTTAATTAGTGATAACACAATTTGGTTAGTGAATAAATAATCAATTTAAGTGTGCGTTTTGAGGTCAAAGTGTAGCGCTCGTGGGATACTCCTCTATCAGACCAAACTCGGCCAGTAGTCTTGTGATCCCGGGGTTGAGCCGGAATGATAGGAAATATCCCAGAGCAGAGAAAGTTAGTGAGATGAGGAAGGGGGCACTCATCACAGGCAGGACAGTCCCCAGCGGCAACAGCAGAGCAGTCCTAGGGCACACCACTAGAATGGTCAGGCAGGCAGGGTTTGGCAAAAGTAAAGCAGTCCAAGGATAAACCACTAGAATGGTCAGACAGGCAGGGTTTGGCAACAGCAAAGCAGTCCAAGGATAAACCAATAGAATGGTCAGGCAGGCAGGGATTGGCAACAGTAAAGCAGTCCAAGGATAAACCACTAAAATGGTCAGGCATGCAGGGTTTGGCAACAGCAAAGCAGTCCAGCAGATTAAGGGTTAAGGCAGGTAGAGTAGTCAGACAGGCAGGTTCAGCAACAGTAATCAATCCAGCAGATTAAGGGTTAAGGCAGGTAGAGTAGTCAGACAGGCAGGTTCAGCAACAGTAATCAATCCAGCAGATTAAGGGTTAAGGCAGGTAGAGTAGTCAGACAGGCAGGTTCAGCAACAGTAATCAATAATAGGCAGTTAGAAAGAATGATCTGTCAAACCCAGGAGCACACAAAGTAACACCTATACTTGGTCAGTGACAGATCGTCAGTGTTACATTTAAATAGGCGCAGGATTCGCGCCACTGAGCTCCGACCAGCCTCAGGAGCGTGCGGCGATGACGTCAGCACTGCACGCATCCTGAGTCGACACTGCCCCTGGCAACGAGCAGGGAAGGAGACTCTGTCCCCCTAGCAACTGCTAGAGCGGCGCGGCGTGACACAAAGGGCTAGGATTAGAGCTATCCTTATCTGGGTGTAATGGTATGTTAAAATCTCCCCCCAATAAACACTACCCCTTTAGAAATATACAAAATGCGTCTATAGGTATTTAGCGCATATATATATATATATATATATATATATATGTTAATTAAAGTTGTTAAAAATACCTAGAAATCTACCTTCTGTATCCACATTCGACTGTATATGTATAAAAGGGATAGACTTATAGCGATGGATACTCATTTCACATTTTTTAGAAGCAAAAGATGTATGGTAGTGCTGGGTATATTGGGGTCCCATATATTTCGGTTCATGAGAACGTTTAAAATGTGTCTCCTGAAAGAACAGTTTATCCCCTTTTCTCTTATATAAATCTGACATTGCCATAGATCTTTTTGCATGATAATTCAGGCCTTTCACATTCTGGGATATCAAATTAATTTGTCTACCAGGTGAATCCATGTTTAATTGTCATAAGGATGTTGAGTATATTATCTGTCAAGTTAATTATCGTGTCTGCTAGGAAAGATGCAACTACTTAACGTAACATATACTGTAACTAAGAAAGCTAAACATGAAATACAGCAAATGCCAAAAGAGAACATATAATGAAACAGTATACATACTGACAATATAAAGAAAGAACTACATCTATACTATATATAAATCTGTAAACAAGGGGAAGTAGCAGATCTTTAAGAAAGATAAAACTTAGAAACTAGAAATAATTTATCCTACCATTATCTTAAGCAAAATTATAAGCTTCAACAGCCTAGCCCTTGAGTCATTAACTAATGTCCCAAGGGATAGCTACTGGCAATGCTGTTCTTTTCAGGTGTGCAAACAGTGCAGAAAGAAAGCTATGAAAATCCTTATGTAAGACCGATTCCGGAAGGCCTTTAATTCGTTTATTTGTTCGACAATTTCGAGGTCTTCAATTTTATTGTTTAAGTCATTAATTGCAGATGTGTGTGCAGTCATATGATCTTGTAACTGTTATTTCCTCTCGTACATTATCAGTGTGGTCTTCAAGTGCTTCCACCCTGAAGCCTAACGTTTAAATCACTTGCTTGAGGTCTGCCATCTTCTCTCTCATGCATGTTCTAAATATCTCTGCAATATCTTGTTTAGATGTGAGGGATGACAGTAGAGTTATGGGCACTTTGGTGGATGGCTCTGACACTTGAGAGGAATCCATAGCCAATTAAATTTGAGACGGTGGGATCACTGAAAGGTTTGAGAATAAATTGATTGGGCTCTGTTTCGCAGGAGTAAAGAAAGAACTCACCAAGTTGTCTTTTGTAGTGGATTTTGATAATTTAATTGGTTTGAGGGGTTTCTTCAAAGCCATAGTAAAATTATTCGTTATGTGAAGAATACTTTGTCAAATTATTTCTTCCCGGAGAAGGAGAAAAGGTTACAATGAAAGCACCCTTCTATTATAATGCGTGGGTGAAGGTATTAAAACCATGCTGTGCACCCAGTTAGGACTGCCTGCCAGTTGGATGCGAATCTCAGATACATTCCTATGGTGATGTTTTCTATATGTCATACAATAATATTTCTTATGAGGAGAGTGTCATTAGGATTGTACCATGTAAACCTTAAACATTGTCTGAATTCTTATTAAGACATGAGATCTTGATCATCTGCGTGCCCCACTGAACCTCAAAGGTGTTATTAAGCCTATAGTATGGGACAATATTGTTGTGGTTGTGGCCTTTAATGTAGGTGTTGAGAAGTTATCAGGCAAGCATCAATGATGGTTCAGTGCCTCTGTACTATTTATTTGGTAGAGATAGAGAGCTTTCTTATATTTCTGTAGGCAGCTATGGAGCTGTTAATTTTTGCAAAAATCTGCATATTAAATGGACAGTCTACACCAGAATTGTTATTGTTTAAAAAGATAGGTAACGCCTATACTACCCACTCCCCAGCTTTGCACAACAAACATTTTTATATTAATATTATATATATATATATACTATATATATTATATACTATATATATATATATACTATAGTATATATATATATATATATATATATATATATATATATATATATATTATTATATATAGTATATACTATATATAATAATAATTCTATATATAATATTATATATACTATATCAATATACTTTATAAACCTCTAAATGTCTGCCTGTTTCTAAGCCACTAAAGACAGCCTCTTATTACATGTTTTTTTATTTGCTTTTCACAACAGAGGAGTACTAGTTCATGTGACCCATATAGATAACATTGTGTTAACGCCGAGGTTTGTGGCAGACACTGCACTAATTGGATAAAATGCAAGTCAATAGATAATAAATAAAAAGTCATGTGATCAGGGGGCTGTCAGAAAAGGCTTAGATACAAGATAATCACAGAGGTAAAAAGTGTATTACTATTATCCATTCCCCAGTTTTGGTTATGCTAAACTGGGTAATGGGTAATAAAGGCATTATCTATCTTTTTAAACAATAACATTTTTGGAGTAGACTGTCCCTTTAATATGTACCATCTATCATAGGACTGACCTTCTTTGGCTGTAATTTGGTTCACTGAGCAATAAAGTAATGAGGTTATGCACCTTAGACTCCTTTAATATTTATAAAGATTGCACATCTATATTTGCAGCCTACCACTCAGGGCACCTCAGTTGTAGTAGGGGATCCACCAGAGTTTAAAGAGGTCCTTTTTATCTCCGGAGATGCATGATGATCCGGAGATGTAGAAAATCCTCCTCTGGTATCGCTGCAAGACTGGAAAAGGACCGACACATACGGAATCCACAAGCATGGGAAAGCTGCTGTTTTCTTCCTCGCTGTGTTGCAAAGTGCAGCAAAGTTACCTAACATCCATCGAGCAGGAAGTGGGTAATCCGCTGATCCCTCAAGACTTGTCCACTGATTAGGAGGTTCTCCGGTCTGGCTCAAGGCGGTATAAGTATTGCCGTGGTGGTTTTTGGGTTCTAGTATCTCGGAACTATGGAGTTACTTAGCCATCTTAGATGAAGCCAGCTCTGCCCCTACAAAATCCCTTTTTTAATGTTAAATGTTTTTATTCAACGTTATTGGAAAAGATTACTATGCCCATCCCTTCAGAATGGAAACAGCTAGTGATAAAACAATCTTAAATTGGAAAAAACACATTATATTAAAATGGGTAAACCAGATTTTTTCCTTAACGTAGAGTATTATTGGAATGAAGCTACCTAGGAGTATCAGGATGTTCTTGTAGCAATCTTGCCTTATATGTCCTACATATTGAATATTTTTAATATGCCTATTCTTCTCTGATTTACTTGTATTTTAGTTGACAATAATTGTTGGGATGTCATAAGTGTACTTTACCCTCGTTGTGACTGTTTTATGTGAGAATATCCATATTAGTTATCATGATTGCATGTTCTGGTGGAGTCTTTGAGTGCACTTACGATTATTTCATATTTTATGTTGATTTATATAATTACTGTTTATATCTAAAAATTGGTAAAGTGATAAGCATGGTTATCTCAGTATATACTGTATGTTCTTTTCTTTGTTGTTTTTCAATAAAAATATACCACTGAAAAAAATATATTACACAATACAAAATCATAATTTGACAACTTTGTAAAGTTATTTTCTTCATAAATGGAAAGAGTCCATGGCCCCTATTTAACAAAGACCTCGCTGAACGCGGAGAGCAATTCGCTCTCCATATTCAGCATTGCACCAGCAGCTCTTGTGAGCTGCTGGTGCAACGCCGCACCCTGCAGATTTGCCAGCAGGGGGTGTCAATCAACCTGATCGTATTCGATCGGGTTAAATTGCGGCAATGTTTGTCCGCCTGCTCAGAGCAGGCGGACAGGTTATGAAACTGCGGTCTTTAGACCGCTGCTTCATAACTGGTGTTTCTGGTGACCCTTCAGGCTCGCCAGAAACACGGGCCCTCAAGCTCCATCCGGAGCTTGATAAATGGGCCCCCACAGCTGCATTCATTACCTTTGGAAATTCAGAACTTGGCCACCAGGAGGAATCAAAGACACCCCAGCCATAGGCTTAAATACCCCTCCCTCTTCCCTCATCCCCCAGTCATTCTTTGCCTTTCGTCCCAGGTTGGTGCTCTGATCGGGTATAATGGTTAGAGCAACAGCTTAAGTCTTTTGCCAACTCAGGTTTGATTCCCATTACTGGGAAGGGTATTTTATCAAATCTACTTCAGCTGCTCTTTACTTGCTCTGCAAGTCTTTCTGTTTACAGAGTCATCCTGGTGTGACGTGTGTGTGCTTGATGCAGGTGTTTGTATCTGGGTTTGTGGCACGTATGTTAGTTTCTGAATATTTTGATATTCTGAGTTCCTTGCGACTTGAGGACTTCGTCTTCAGTTGTTATTCAGGGTGCGTTTGCACTGTAATAGGAGAAGTTTTCTTCTCTGTTTTCGGATCCCTGTCTTAATCTTGTGGTTTCTGTAGTCTTTGGGGTCTGGGCGTTGCCTCCTCTTGTTTCTCAGGACTGATTTTGGTTTTCTGTGAGCTTGACTTGGTTCTTGAGTTTTTTCCTTTTTTTTTTTTTGGAAGTTGTTGTACCCTATTTAGGGTTTTCCGGGTATCCTTGTCTGGTTTCTATGTGTTCTCTTCCTTTTGAGAGTTTACAGTAGTTGATTCCTTTCTCTCATAAGGGGTGTGTTGTGGAGGACCGACTGCGGGACGATGGTGTCTCCCAGAGGCGTGTTGGATTTGTTGTGCCTATTTTCTGTGGGCTCTAGCAAGGCTTGTGATATTTTGTGGGTCAGTGTCCTTTTTTTCATAGTTTCTCAGGCCTGGTGCCCTCAGAATGGGCCGCCTTTTGTACCCTCCCGTTTTTAGCATTCAGTGTTCTCTATAGCTTGGGTATTGTTTTCTCAAAAGTAATGGATACAGCTGTGGACTATTTACATTTATGAAGAAAAACATAATTTATGCTTACCTGATAATTTTCTTTTCTTCAGATGGAAAGAGTCCACAGCTCCCACCCGTATTTTTTCTGTGGGGCGTCTATTTTTTGTTTTCCTGGCACCTTTTCACCCTGATATTTCTTCTACTGTTCCTTGTTCCTCAGCAGAATGACTAGGGGATGAGGGAAGTGGAAGGGGTATTTAAGCCTTTGGCTGGGATGTCTTTGCCTCCTCCTGGTGGCCAGGTTCTGAATTCCCAAAAGTAGTAAAATGCAGCTGTGGACTCTTTCCATCTGAAGAAAAGAAAATGATCAGGTAAGCATAATTTATGTTTTTAATTTTATTTTTCCATGGAGCAAGAATAGAACTATCCCAAGTATGGCTAAACATTCAAATA
Organism: Bombina bombina; assembly: GCF_027579735.1. NCBI lineage: Eukaryota > Metazoa > Chordata > Amphibia > Anura > Bombinatoridae > Bombina > Bombina bombina. The sequence goes on along the minus strand of NC_069499.1, from coordinate 1,197,410,414 downwards.
CTTTTTTTTTCTTACCTACTTGTAGAACAAGACTGGCTGATCATTCTTCACATTTCTTTTTAAAAACCAACCTTGATATAATTTATTTAAAGCAAACAATATAAGAGTGCGCTCAAAAAGCAGCTAAATCTTATAGAAAATAGAAAGATAGAACAAAGAATGAATATATATATATATATATATATATATATATATATATATACTGTATATAAACAAATTTATTTTTACCAGTCAATATTCTAAAACAACATCTCAATATTCCTCATATAGATGAAATCAGTCTAAATATAATTTTTTTTTAAAGGCCTTCAAGTCTTAGCTCACTTTCAGCTTGGTGTACCTTTAGATAAGAGCTCGAGTTATAGCCGAAATGAGATTTTCAGCTCACCCCCCCCATAGACATCTACTATATGAGGGATTTACAGCACCTGCGTTATTAGACATACAGATGTTAGTGTGTTCTAGGCTTATGCTCAAGCACTAATATATTACTTTAAACTTGAAATATGAATGAATGAATAAAAGTGCTATTGATTTAACCTGAGCTGTGCTAGCGCACAATATTGCTAATATTTTTGTATTCCACTTGTAATCGAGGCCTTAATGGGTCCGAAAGATCAACTCCTTGAAGGCCCAGTGGGACCTGCATTTTAAAGAAGAAAAAAAACCCTTAAAAAATATTAAACACATTTATTAGGGAACTCCTCTGCCAACAAGGAATTTTGTAAAATAGAGGACAAAATGGCCATCCAGGTAATACCATATTTATAGATTTTTGTAACTTTGTCATTATGTCTTATGATAATCTTAGCGCTTATTCAATTATAATTCAGATAAACCATCAGTGAGACATAGCTGTCAAATTAATTGAATAACATACATTTATTATAACAATTATTGAACCCTCAAATTGCAGCTATTAAATTACACATATCAGATAGTTTTGTCTTAGTAAAGATTTGTCTAAATTTAGACCAAAGTTTATTTTATTGCAAAAATGTACTTTCAGATTTTTTTCTATATGCTCTCAAATTAAAAAGCAGATTTCTGGGGGTGTATCCAGGTGGCATCCATGTTAGGTCGTAATATCTGTGGCTCCTAATGTGATCTCCCTAATTCGCCAATTACCGAGATGAATCTGCAGCATCAGCTTAAAAACAACTCAGCTTTCGACAGATGAAGTAGTGCTGAATCGATTGATACCTATCTTGCAGAATTTATGATCGTTGGGCCCAGATCTGGACCGTTCAAATATTAGGCGGCGGCCTAAAGACGAGATCTTCAGCACCCCCCCCCCCCTGCCCCTGTTCAATCGGTACTACTTTGTATGAATGCAATTAAATACCTAATATGGAGGAGCCTCATAAGCGTATACAAGTATTATTACTACAGCTTGAAGCTAAACTAGACAGCTGTATTGCCTATCTTATTATGACAGTGAGGAACACAGATTGGGAAGCAGATGATAATCCATTAGCTGATCTGGAAGTAGAGGCTATGCCATCGCAGCAACTTGTGAAACCCTGTTCTGAGACATCTCCTACACATGAAATATACAATGGTAGAGATTTTACTATATCCATGGTGTCATACCATATTGTCACCTCACCCGCCGGCAATAGCACAGTCTGGGATTAGAGCCACGCAGAATCCGACATGAGAACTGCTACAGAGCCACCTCCAAGATCACAGAACATAACGCTTCAACTACTTAACCCCTACAATACAAGAGTAGGGAGCACCAAAAAGAAAGGCTTAGCTGAAAAAAAATGGAATATTTCAAAACATATTAGCAAATCATATTAGAAAATATGTACAAAATAAACATTTATTAAACACAATATACAACAATAGAATGTTAATGTTGCACAAAGGAAATTCAATGTGATAAATGTGACAGAAAAACAAATAGAACCATTAGTCCTAGTAAAAAATGCTTATATAAGTTTCACAAAAGAAAAGTGTCTCTAAGAGGCAATATAGCCAATATGTGAAGTATGTCCCTCGTCGTGCATGGAGTTCCTTTAAACAAACATCCAAAAGTTAAGTCCCAAGTTGGCAACAAAAAAGTAAAAATATCAATATCAATATTGTGAAAATCCTAAACAAATACCTGTGGAAAAAAATATAAAAATAGTGAAATATTGCAAAATAACGGATTACCCTAGTAGTGAAATAAGGCTCAAGTTATCTGACTTAAATAACTACTAATAACCAATCAGACGGCTCAATTTTCCCACCAAAAATGTTGCTCTTAGTGTTTTAATAAATCCTACTTCAATTGTTTACATTCTTGAATAGTGCCCTTAAAAAAATAATAGCGCATTTCTAACCTTTCATTGGTAAACATAGTGACCGGTATTTTATGTGTGCAGTCGGAACCATCACCACGTATGATATCACTCCTGGTTCTGGTAATTGAGCAGAAAAGTGAGCGTTGAGCAAAATTTTGCTCAACATCTCACCTCGATACCAGCGCTGCTCGTGCACGATTTCCCCATAGGAATCAATGGGGCAGATTCGGCTGAAAAAACAAAACAAATAAGCAGCTGCAAATAAGCAGCGTTGAGCTTCTAACGCGGCCCCATTGATTCCTATGGGGAAATATATTTTATGTCTACACTTAAAACCCTAACATGAACCCCGAGTCTAAACACCCCTAATCTTACACTTATTAACCCCTAATCTGCCGCTCTGGACACCGCCGCCACCTACATTATACTTATGAACCTACAATTATTAACCCCTAATCTGCCGACCGGACCTCGCCGCTACTCTAATAAATGTATTAACCCCTAAAGCTAAGTCTAACCCTAACCCTAACACCCCCCTAAGTTAAATATAATTTAAATCTAACGAAATAAATTAACTCTTATTAAATAAATTATTCCTATTTAAAGCTAAATACTCAACTGTAAAATAAATCCTAATATAGCTACAATATAAATTATAATTATATTGTAGCTATTTTAGGATTAATATTTATTTTACAGGCAACTTTGTATTTATTTTAACCAGGCACAATAGCTATTAAATAGTTAATAACTATTTAATAGTTACCTAGTTAAAATAATTACAAAATTACCTGTAAAATAAATCCTAACCTAAATTACAATTAAACCTAACACTACACTATCAATAAATTAATTAAATAAAATACCTACAATTATCCACAATTAAACCTAACACTACACTATCAATAAATTAATTAAATACAATACCTACAAATAAATACAATTAAATAAACTAAAGTACAAAAAATAAAAAAGAACTAGTCTTGATCCAAGCCCAAGCGGGGGCTGAACACGTCCATCCTCCGGCTGAAGTCTTGATCCAAGCGGCGGCTGAAGAAGTCCATCATCTGGCAGAAGTCTTCATCCTATCCGGGCAGAAGAGGAGATCCGGACCGGTAGACATCTTCATCCAAGCGGCATCTTCTATCTTCTTCTATCCGACGACTAGCGGCTCCATCTTCAAGACCTCCGGCGCGGAACCATCCTCTTCTTCCAACGTCCTAACAGAGAATGAAGGTTCCTTTAAGGGACGTCATCCAAGATGGCGTCCCTCGAATTCCGATTGGCTGATAGGATTCTATCAGCCAATCGGAATTAAGGTAGAAAAAATCTGATTGGCTGATTGAATCAGCCAATCAGATTCAAGTTCAATCCGATTGGCTGATTGGATCAGCCAATCAGATTGAGCTTGCATTCTATTGGCTGATCGGAACAGCCAATAGAATGCGAGCTCAATCTGATTGACTGATTGGATCAGCCAATCGGATTGAACTTGAATCTGATTGGCTGATTCCATCAGCCAATCAGAATTTTCCTACCTTAATTCCGATTGGCTGATAGAATCCTATCAGCCAATTGGAATTCGAGGGACGCCATCTTGGATGACGTCCCTTAAAGGAACCTTCATTCAGTGTTAGGACGTCGGAAGAAGAGGATGGATCCGCGCCGGAGGTCTTGAAGATGGAGCCGCTCGTCGTCGGATGGAAGAAGATAGAAGATGCCGCTTGGATGAAGATGTCTACCGGTCCGGATCTCCTCTTCTGCCCGGATAGGATGAAGACTTCTGCCCAATGATGGACTTCTTCAGCCGCCACTTGGATCAAGACTTCAGCCGGAGGATGGACGTCTTCAGCCCCCGCTTGGGCTTGGATCAAGACTTCAGCCGGAGGATGGATGTCTTCAGCCCCTGCTTGGGCTTGGATCAAGACATCAAAGCCTGGACCGATTGGTGATACCCGGCGTGGTGAAGATAAGGTAGGAAGATCTTCAGGGGCTTAGTATTAGGTTTATTTAAGGGGGGTTTGGGTTAGATTAGGGGTATGTGGGTGGTGGGTTGTAATGTTGGGGGGGGTATTGTATGTTTTTTTTTACAGGCAAAAGAGCTGAATTCTTTGGGGCATGCCCCGCAAAAGGCCCTTTTAAGGGCTGGTAAGGTAAAAGAGCTTTTCTATTTTTATTTTAGAATAGGGTAGGGCATTTTTTTATTTTGGGGGGCTTTGTTATTTTATTAGGGGGCTTAGAGTAGGTGTAATTAGCTTAAAATTGTTGTAATGTTTTTCTAATGTTTGTAAATATTTTTTTATTTTTTGTAACTTAGTTCTTTTTTTATTTTTTGTACTTTAGTTAGTTTATTTAATTGTATTTATTTGTAGGTATTGTATTTAATTAATTTATTGATAGTGTAGTGTTAGGTTTAATTGTAGATAATTGTAGGTATTTTATTTAATTAATTTATTGATAGTGTAGTGTTAGGTTTAATTGTAACTTAGGTTAGGATTTATTTTACAGGTAATTTTGTAATTATTTTAACTAGGTAACTATTAAATAGTTATTAACTATTTAATAGCTATTGTACCTGGTTAAAATAAATACAAAGTTGCCTGTAAAATAAATATTAATCCTAAAATAGCTACAATATAATTATAATTTATATTGTAGCTATATTAGGATTTATTTTACAGGTAAGTATTTAGCTTTAAATAGGAATAATTTATTTAATAAGAGTTAATTTATTTCGTTAGATTTAAATTATATTTAATTTAGGGGGGTGTTAGGGTTAGGGTTAGACTTAGCTTTATGGGTTAATACATTTATTAGAGTAGCGGTGAGGTCCGTTCAGCAGATTAGGGGTTAATAATTGTAGGTAGGTGGAGGCGACGTTGGGGGCGGCAGATTAGGGGTTAATAAATATAATATAGGGGTCGGCGGTGTTAGGGGCAGCAGATTAGGGGTACATAGGGATAACATAGGTGGCGGCGGTGTGCGGTCGGCAGATAAGGGGTTAAAAAATTTTAATAGAGTGGCGGCGATGTGGGGGGACTTCGGTTTAGGGGTACATAGGTAGTTTATGGGTGTTAGTGTACTTTAGAGCACAGTAGTTAAGAGCTTTATGAACCGACGTTAGCCCAGAAAGCTCTTAACTCCTGTCTTTTTGCTGCGGCTGGAGTTTTGTCGTTAGATTTCTAACGCTCACTTCAGCCAAGACTCTAAATACCAGCGTTAGAAAGATCCCATTGAAAAGATAGGATACGCAAATGGCATAGGGGGATCTGCGGTATGGAAAAGTCACGGCTGCAAAGTGAGCGTTAGACCCTTTCCTGACTGACTCTAAATACCAGTGGTAGCCAAAACCAGCGTTAGGAGCCTCTAACGCTGGTTTTGACGGCTAGCTAGCTTAGGGTTTTTTTTTTATTTTACAGGCAACTTTGTATTTATTTTAACTAGGTAGAATAGTTATTAAATAGTTATTAACTATTTAATAGCTATCTAGTTAAAATAAAGACGAATTTACCTGTAAAATAAAAATAAACCTAAGTTACAATTACACCTAACACTGCACTATAATTAAATTAATTACCTAAACTAACTACAATTAAATACAATTGAATTAAATACAATTTTTAGCCCGTAATCTGCCGACCGGACATCGCCGCCAACTTAATAAATATATTAACCCCTAAACCGCCGCACTCCCGCCTCGCAAACATTAGTTAAATTTTATTAACCCCTAATCTGCCGTCCCTAACATCGCCAACACCTATCTACATGTATTAACCCCTAATCTGCCACCCCCAATATTGCCACAACTATATTAAATGTATTAACCCCTAAACCTAAGTCTAACCCTAACCCTAACAACCCCTAACTTAAATATAATTTAAATAAATCTAAATAAAATAACTATAATTAAATAAATTAATCCTATTTAAAACTAAATACTTACCTATAAAATAAACCCTAATATAGCTACAATATAACTAATAGTTACATTGTAGCTATTTTAGGATTTATATTTATTTTACAGGCAACTTTGTATTTATTTTAACTAGGTACAATAGCTATTAAATAGTTAATAACTATTTAATAGCTACCTAGTTAAAATAATTATAAAATTACCTGTAAATTAAATCCTAACCTAAGTTACAAATACACCTAACACTACACTATCATTAAACTAATTAAATAAATTACCTACAATTATCTAAACTAAAATACAATTAAATACACTAAACTATATATAAAAAAATATTACAAGAAGTTTAAACTAATGACACCTAATCTAAGCCCCCTAATAAAATATAAAAGCCCCCCAAAATAATAAAATGCCCTACCCTATCCTAAATTACAAAGTAATCAGCTCTTTTACCAGCCCTTAAAAGGGCATTTTGCGGGGCATTGCCCCAAAGTAATCATCTCTTTTACCTGTAAATAAAAATACAATCCCCCCCAAACATTACAACCCACCACCCACATACCCCTACTCTAAAACCCACCCAATCCCCCTTTAAAAAAACCTAACACTACCCCCCCGGAAGATCACCCTACCTGGAGCCGTGTTCACCCAGCCGGGCACCGATGGGCCAGAAGTGGACATCCAGAGCAGCAGAAGTCTTCATGCAATCGGGGCAGAAGAGGTCCTCCAAGCGGCAGATGTCTTCATCCAACCAGCATCTTCAATCTTCAATCAACCGGAGCGGAGCCATCTTGAATCCATCCGACAAGGAGCCATCCTCTTCGTACGATGTCCTAAGGACGATTGAAGGTTCCTTTAAATGACGTCATCCAAGATGGCATCCCTAGAATTCGGATTGGCTGAAGATTGAAGATGCCGGTTGGATGAAGACATCTGCCGCTTGGAGGATCGCCTCTTCTGCCCCGATCGGATGAAGACTTCTGCCGCTCCGGATGTCCACTTCTGGCCCATCAGTGCCCAGCTGGGTGAACACAGCTCCAGGTAGAGTGATCTTCAGGGGGTAGTGTTAGGTTTTTTCAAGGGGGGATCGGGGGGGTTTTAGAGTAGGGGTATGTGGGTGGTGGGTTGTAATGTTGGGGGGGTTGTATGTTTATTTACAGGTAAAAGAGCTGATTACTTTGGAGCAATGCCCCGCAAAAAGCCCTTTTAAGGGCTGGTAAAAGAGCTGATTACTTTGTAATTTAGGATAGGGTAGGGCATTTTATAATTTTGGGGGGCTTTTTTATTTTATTAGGGGGCTTAGATTAGGGGGCCTACTTATCAAGCCGTCAACCTCAAATACACTGGAATTCCACAGCGTATTTGTGGCGAGGCTGATTCGCCTTAGTTATCAAAGGCTAGAGACTAGCAAAAGTAGAATTTTGTGACGTAAACTTCGAGCCCCCGGAGTCCGACACAGATCGATTCTTACGTCACTCCAGATGTTCCGCACACAAGTTCGGCACAATCTGACTACTTTTGCTAGTTATCAAAAAACTAGCAGGTACGCTCGGCACTTTTCCGGCCCAGCGTACCTGGCTTTCAAACCGCCACCCTGGAGGCGGCGGATCCCATAGGAATCAATGGGAGTCTGACCATAGCGAAAGTACAAGTTCGCTGCTGCCCGACATCCCATTGATTCCTATGGGAGCTGTCTACACCTAACACCTTAACATGTACCCCGAGTCTAAACACCACTAATCTGTCCCCCCTACACCGCCGCAACTAAATAAAGTTATTACCCCCTAAACCGCCGCTCCCGGAGCCCACCGCAAGCTACTCTATACATATTAACCCCTAAACCGCGGCTCCCGGAGCCCACCGCAACTATAATATATGTATTAACCCCTAAACCGCCGCTCCCAGAGCCCACCACAACTATAATATATGTATTAACCCCTAAACCGCAGCTCCCAGAGCCCACCGCAACTATAATATATGTATTAACTCCTAAACCGCCGCTCCTGGACCCTGCCACAACCTATATTAAATTTATTAACCCCTAATCTGCCCCCCCTACACCGTCGCCACCTATAATACATTTATTAACCCCTATCCTGCCCCCCACTACACCGCCGCCACTGTAATAAATTTATTAACCCCTAAACCTAGGCATCTTTCAATTTATTTTAACTAGGTACAATAGCTATTAAATAGTTATTAACTATTTAATAGCTTACCTAGCTAAAATAAAGAGAAATTTACCTGTAAAATAAAAACTAACCTAAGTTACAATTACACCTAACACTACACTATACTTAAATAAATTATTCCTATTTAAAACTAAATACTTACCTGTAAAATAAACCCTAAGATAGCTACAATGTAATTAATAATTACATTGTAGCTATTTTAGGATTTATATTTATTTTACAGGTAACTTTGTATTTATTTTAGCTAGTTAGAATAGTTATTAAATAGTTATTAACTATTTAATAACTACCTAGCTAAAAGAAATACAAAATTACCTGTAAAATAAATCCTAACCTAAGTTACAATTAAACCTAACACTACACTATCATTAAATAAATTAAATAAATTAACTACAAATAACTACAATTAAATACAATTACATAAACTAACTAAAGTACAAAAAATAAAAAAGCTAAGTTACAAAAAAAAAAAAAATAGGTTACAAACATTTTAAAAATATTACAACAATTTTAAGATACTTACACCTAATCTAAGCCCCCTAATAAAATAACAAACCCCCCCAAAATAAAAAAATGCCCTACCCTATTCTAAATTAAAAAAGTTCAAAGCTCTTTTACCTTACCAGCCCTTAAAAGGGCCTTTTGTGGGGCATGCCCCAAAGAATTCAGCTCTTTTGCCTGTAAAAGAAAAATACAACCCCCCCAACATTAAAACCCACCACCCACATACCCCTAATCTAACCCAAACCCCCCTTAAAATAACCTAACACTAATCCCCTGAAGATCATCCTACCTTGAGTCATCTTCACTCAGCCGAGCAGCGATGGAACCGAAGAGGAGACCCGGAGCGGCAGAAGTGATCCTCCAAGCGGCGCTGAAGAAATCTTCCATCCGATGAAGTGATCCTCCAAGCGGGCTGAAGAAGTCTTCCATCTGGGCGATGTCATCTTCCAAGAGGCGCTGAAGAAGTCTTCTATCCGGGCGATGTCATCTTCCAAGCGGGGTATTCAATCTTCATCCCGCCGACCCGGAACATCCAATAGAATGCGAGCTCAATCTTGAAATTGAATCTGATTGGCTGATTCAATCAGCCAATCAGATTTTTCCTACCTTAATTCCGATTGGCTGATAGAATCCTATCAGCCAATCGGAATTGAAGGGACGCCATCTTGGATGACATCCCTTAAAGGAGCCTTCATTCATCGGTAGTCCGTCGGTAAAGAAGGATGTTCCGTGTGCCCCACAAAAGGCCCTTTTAAGGCCTGGTAAGGTAAAAGAGCTTTGAACTTTTTTAATTTAGAATAGGGTAGGGCATTTTTTTTTATTTTTGGGGGTTTGTTATTTTATTAGGGGGCTTAGATTAGGTGTAAGTAGCTTAAAATTGTTGTAATATTTTTAAAATGTTTGTAACTTATTTTTTTTATTTTTTGTAACTTAGCTTTTTTTATTTTTTGTACTTTAGTTAGTTTATGTAATTGTATTTAATTGTAGTTATTTGTAGGTAATTTATTTAATTAATTTAATGATAGTGTAGTGTTAGGTTTAATTGTAACTTAGGTTAGGATTTATTTTACAGGTAATTTTGTATTTCTTTTAGCTAGGTAGTTATTAAATTGGTAATAACTATTTAATAACTATTCTAACTAGCTAAAATAAATACAAAGTTACCTGTAAAATAAATATAAATCCTAAGATAGCTACAATGTAATTATTAATTATATTGTAGCTATCTTAGGGTTTATTTTACAGGTAAGTATTTAGTTTTAAATAGGAATAATTTATTTAAGTATAGTGTAGTGTTAGGTGTAATTGTATCTTAGGTTAGTTTTTATTTTACAGGTTAATTTCTCTTTATTTTAGCTAGGTAAGCTATTAAATAGTTAATAACTATTTAATAGCTATTGTACCTTGAAATTTGCCTGTAAAATAAAAATAAATCCTAAGATAGCTACAATATAATTATTATTTATATTGTAGCTATATTAGGGTTTATTTTAAAGGTAAGTATTTAGTTTTAAATAGGATTAATTTAGTTCATAATAGAAATATTGTTTAGATTTATTTAAATAATATTTAAGTTAGGGGGGTGTTAGGGTTAGTGTTAGACTTAGGTTTAGGGGTTAATAATTTTATTACAGTGGCGGCGGTGTAGTGGGGGCAGGATAGGGGTTAATAAATTTATTATAGGTGGCGACGGTGTAGGGGGGGCAGGATAGGGGTTAATAAATTTAATATAGGTTGCGGCGGGGTCAGGGAGCGGCGGTTTAGGGGTTAACTATTTATTTAGTTGCGGCGAGGTGTGGGATCAGCAGGATAGGGGTTAATAACTTTATTATAGAGGGAGACGGTATAGAGGGGGCAGGATAGGGGTTACTAGGTATAATGTAGGTGGCAGCGGTGTCTGGGAGCGGCGGTTTAGGGGTTAATACATTTATAAGAGTTGCGGCGGGGTCTAGAAGCGGCGGTTTAGGGGTTAATACATTTATAAGAGTTGCGGCGGGGTCTAGGAGTGGCGGTTTAGGGGTTAGTAACTTTATTTAGTTGCGGGGGGCTCCGGGGGCGCCGGTATAGGGGGTAGAACAGTGTAGTTTAGTGTGGGTGCTTAGTGACAGGCTAGCAAGAAAGCTGTAAAAAAGCCAAAGAGCAGCGAGATCGGATGAGTGATAACTCTCACAGTCCGCTGCTCATCGCCCCGTACTTGGTGCGCGGCTTTTTGACAGCTTTTTTGATAACTTAGGCAAATTTTTGCAGGTCCGCGGCGGCGATGTGAGGCGAGCTTAGGCGGGCGTATTGGGCCGGCGAAGACAGGTAAAATAGACACGTTGATAACTACCCCCCTAGGTGTCATTAGTTTAAACTTTTTGTAATTTTTTTTATTTTTTGTAATTTAGTGTTTGTTTTTTTTTGTACTATAGTTTAGTTTATTTAATTGTATTTTAGTTTAGATAATTGTAGGTAATTTATTTAATTAGTTTAATGATAGTGTAGTGTTAGGTGTATCTGTAACTTAGGTTAGGTTTTATTTTACAGGTAATTTTGTAATTATTTTAACTAGGTAGCTATTAAATAGTTATTAACTATTTAATAGCTATTGTACCTAGTTAAAATAAATACAAAGTTGCCTGTAAAATAAATATAAATCCTAAAATAGCTACAATGTAACTATTAGTTATATTGTAGCTATATTAGGGTTTATTTTATAGGTAAGTATTTAGTTTTAAATAGGATTAATTTATTTAATGGTAGTAAATTTAGTTTGTTTAATTCAAATTATTTTTAAGTTAAGGGGGTGTTAGGGTTAGACTTAGGTTTAGGGGTTAATAACTTTATTATAGTAGCGGCGACGTTGGGGGCTGGAGATTAGGGGTTAATAATTGTAGGTAGGTGGTGATGTTAGGGAGGGCAGATTAGGGGTTAATAAAATTTATTATAGTGTTTGCGAGGCGGGAGTGCGGCGGTTTAGGGGTTAATACATTTATTATAGTGGCGGCGATGTCCGTTCGGCAGATTAGGGGTTAATAAGTGTAGGTAGGTGGCGGCGGCGTTAGGGGGGCAGATTAGGGGGTAATAAATATAATATAGGTGTCAGCGATATTAGGGACAGCAGATTAGGGGTCCATTGCTATAATGCAGGTTGCGGCGGTGTCCGGAGCGGCAGATTAGGGGTTAATAATAAAATGCAGGTGTCGGCGATAGCGGGGGCAGAAGATTAGGGGTTAATAAGTGTAAGGTGTTTAGACTCGGGGTTCATGTTAGGGTGTTAGGTGTAGACTTAGAAACTGTTTCCCCATAGGAAACAATGGGGCTGCGTTAGGAGCTGAACGCTGCTTTTTTGCAGGTGTTAGTTTTTTTTTTAGCCAGCTCAGCCCCATTGTTTCCTATGGGGATATCGTGCACGAGCACGTTTTTCCAGCTTACCGCTACCGTAAGCAACGCTGGTATTGAGGGTTGAAGTGGAGCTAAATTATGCTCAACGCTCCCTTTTCTGAGGCTAACGCAGCCATTCAGACAACTCGTAATACCAGCGTTGTCTTAAGGGTGCACCGCGGGTCTTTACCGACAAAACTCTAAATGTAGGCGTAATTCTTTTGAAAATTCTTAAAATTCCTAGATAACCAAGGTTATTTGTAGTCATTTAAGTCAGATAACTAGAGCAGTTGTCATTCTTGAAAAAGGCCCACGTTAGGGCCAAAACACGTTGAAGGGAACTGCTCGAGTTTCCTATTTGGTGAGCCTTATTTCACTACTAGGGTAATCAGTTATTTTGCAATATTGCAGTATTTTTACAATTTTTTTACACAGGTACTTGTTCAGGATCTTCACAATATTGATATTTTATTTTTTATTTTTTTACTTTTTTGTTTTCAACTTGGGACTTAACTTTTGGATGTTTCTTTAAAGGAACTCCATCCTTGACGCTATATTGCCTCTTAGAGACAATTTTCTATTGGGGCGCTTATTTAAGCATTTTTTACTAGGACTAATGGTTCTATTTGTTTTTCTGTCACTTTTATCACATTGAATTTCCTTTGTGCAACATTATCATTCTGATAGGGTACCCTATTGTTGTATATTGTGTTTAATAAATGTTAATTCTATACATATTTTCTAATATGATTTGCTTATATGTTTTGAAATGTTCTAATTTTCTCACCTAAGCCTTTCCTTTTGACATGCCCTACTCTTGTATTATTGTGATTATCTTAAGGTTTTTTAGGGATATTTTTTGGGAGTCTGTGAGAGTTTATAAGTGTGGACGTTGAATTACCCCTCTACAACTACATAACCTCAGTAATTATCTTAAAGAAGACATGAAAATACATTACTCACCTCCGGCCCCAGACTGGGGAGGAGTGGCCGGCTTCCATGGTTGGGGCCTGGGATCTCTGGAGCTCAGAATTCTTCACAAAGTTCAGGAGGTTCTACAGCTTCTGAACCCAATGCACACCCTGGCTACTTTCATTGCTTTTTGCCAGACACGGAAGATCAGCTTTGCTATCAGGGATATCACATTGGCTGGACTTAAAAATTGTGCCATTACCTAGAAACGGCATCGGGTGATCACGAACTGGGGATTTGCTCCTCCCTGCCCCTCCCTACCCCTCTCTTGCTTCGATGCCCACGAGAACTGATAATCCTCCCTAAATTCAATACCCCTGGTTGCTAGTTGATCGGATTGTAAGAGACGCTTAATAAAGACACTTATATTGAGCCCTTTCTCTACACTAGCTGGAGACCGTAGTAATATACTTATATATATGTTGGTATGTAGTAGGAGACTATTTATCTTTCATTGTGAGTATATCACCTTTAACATAACACCCTATTAGTTAACATGCCTAAATAAGTGAGTCCAGATAACCATAGCTGCCTATTTTTTAAAGGCCTTCTATTTCATCTCACCACAATAGTATTGGCAGACAAGGGTCCCTATCTTACAGCAAGATTGCAAGTTTTGCGGTATGGTGCGGTACGGCTATACCACTGAAAAATTGGCCATCGCACATGGAATGGCAGGTCTCCTGTATTGCAAGTCACGGCGGTATAGCTATAGCGCAAGTGTTTTAGCCTGTAACACAACAATCAAATGTAATTTTTTGAGTGCAGGATTTCCATACCGCTGTATTACAGGTTGTGCGGTATGGCTAAAATGCTTGCGTTATGGTCTATACGTCCGTGATCCATCCCGCGATCTGAGACCAAAAGCTATGGATTTTGTGAAACAAAATGTTTCACAAAACTCATAACTAAAATGTTACAAAGTACACCAACACCCATAAACTACCTATTAAACCTCCACCCTCCCGCATCGGAAATACTATATTAAACTTATTAACCCCTAATCCACTGCCCACCCACATAGCCAACACTATATAAAGCTATTAACCCCTAAACCACCGGCCCCCCACATAGCTACTACTATAATAAACCTATTAACCCCTAAACTGCCGGTCCCCCACATCGCAACTACTAAACTAAACCTATTAACCCCTAAGCCTAACACCCCCCTAATTTTAAATTTAATTTACATTATAACTATCTTTAAATAAATAAAAACTTACCTGTGAAATAATAAAAAACTAAGTTTAAACTAAAAAATAACCTAACATTACTATTTTAAAACAATAAATTTAAAGAAAAAAAAAAAACTAAATTCCAAATGAAAAAAAATCCTAACACTATGAAAAAAATAAAAATGACACTATGAACAGGGAAGACCTACTGAAAACTAAGATTAGAAAAGAAAGTGACCCAGTTTTCAGATCAATACTACGAGGTTTGTAACATAGTGAATAAATACTTCCCAGTACTATATTGAGATGCAGCTCTAATGAAAGTAATGCAAACAGGATTTAGAACTGTATATCCAAAAGGCAAAACCCTTGGTAGGCTACTGTCACCAAGTATGCTTAAAAAGAAAAACCAAAGAACGAATAGTTAATGGCTAACCGTTAATGGATTTTACAAATGTGGAAACACTCAATGCAAAGCGTGTGATCATGCAAACGTCATCAAAAATTTCAAGTCACACAATACAGGAGAAAATTTCGACATCAAAGGCTGTATAAAATGTAACTCTCAATTTGCTATCTGTTTGATTGAATGCTCCGAATGTGGGGGGCACTATGTTGGCATGACAACAAGGGATGTCAAGACATGGATTAGGGAACACCTTCTATATATTAAAAACAACATCCTTTGTTCTGCTCTAGCCAAACATTTTATTTCAACATATAGTCAGGATGTCAAAAAACCAATATGGGTAGGAGACAGATTACATATCCTGAGGAAACAGGAGGTTTTCTGGATCTTCAGACTAAAGACTCAGGTACCAGATGGATTTAACTCAGAAAATTATATTAATGAACTCTGGGAATGAGTGAGTCTTTTATCTGAATATCCAGAATAAATATACAATCAGAATATGTGTCATATAATTTATCTTTACCTAAATAGTAAATTGAGTCCAAAATATAGTTGGTCTTGGTCACTATACCTTTTATGTATGTTGCATTGGTCACTATACGTTTTATGTATGTTGCATATTAAATACTCAATCTGACATATACAAGCTATCAAATTATGTATATATTGTGTCTTGTGGATACTGGGAGGATTTTCCTAATGTTTCAAGTAAAAAGGATGAGAGCTACTGAAATCCTATTGGCTGTTTAAATCAGCCAATAGGATTTCAGTAGCTCTCATTCTATAGGCTGATTTGAAAATTTTAGCCAATAAGAATGCAAGGTACCCCATTTTAAATGGGTACCTTGCATTCAAGCTTCAGTGTACAGCGGTGATCATATCAAGAGGATCCTCCACGCTGGATGTTCGCGCCGCCAGCGACGATGCTCCACACCACCGGCATGAAGATAGAAGATGTCTCCACAATGGATGACGATGTCGCCACCTGGATGAAGACTTCTCCCCGCCTGTCTGGAAGTTTTTAATTTTTTAAATACATTTTCAATATTTTATTTGCACCTTCGTGTAGTGCCTGCTACTTGTTTTCCTTTGCACTGACTTTGCGGATTTGGGGAGTTAGTGACACATTTCCGGTTTGGGGAGTTAGTGACACAGTCTGTAATCTGCTGGTGAGATGGCTGACCCTACCCGCCCCAGTACTTTATAGAGTGACTACAGTAGTCTCTGACATGGTCCAGCCCCCCCATACTGTATATAGTGTTACTGTATAGTAACACTGTTTACCCCCGCCCCCCATGCTGTAGTAACAAGGTCTGTAATTTGCTGGTTCAAACACACACATACACACACACATACATAAATAAACACACAGTCACATACATACATACACTAATACACACACACACACACACATAAATGCCAATGGGTAAAACAGAAACACTAACCCCTGTAGTCAGATACACTAGGGACGCATCATGTCACACTCACATGATATCAGTGCAGGCAGTGGCAGGTCAACGTTTTTATTGATTTTTTTATTTTTTAAGCTGGGCCCCCACCCTCAGGGGCCTAGTTGCTGTTGTGAACTCTACACCACCTGTAGTTTTGTCCCTGCCTTCTACAATTATTGTTTGCCAGCAGGAAATTGTATTCTCACTGCAAGCTTTAAGAAGCATGTGTAAATTGGCTATATTTTTGTCAAAGCATTAGCAAATGTAGTCTTACTCTGCACTATATGACATTAGAATATTCAGCTACCTACATATCTTACATCATTATAACCCCCCTACAATTCTTAAAGTATTAATATGCCATTAACTCCGCAGAAGTCTAGCCTTAATTATTTAACATTTGAATATCTCAGTTGCTAATTCTCTCCTACTTAGACTCATGTTTGGCCAGGTCCAAAGTGACCATCTATATAATCAGCTAATCTATGAGTTTCCCCATTACTATATTACTTCAAGCGGTGTTTACCCGCTGACAAATTATCTGGTATGCAAGTTTATATTTTATTTTCATTATTACTATTATGTCTTATTATATTAGCAATCTAGTTATCTTCATATCTACTAAGTGTCATTGGACCCAATAGCGTTTCAGATATAAATACCATGCCCCACCAGTTTTACCTAAATCAAAGGGTCCATAAGTGGCCAGCTAACTAGTCATCTATGAAAGCTTTTAAAATTGCAAAATGGAGGTTTCAGAAGTCCATATTTTGTCAATCATCTTCCTTCGTACTTATATCATTGTACCGTGTTCAACTGAAATTTTGTCATTTATGTCATAGGACATTTACTGTATGTTTTCTCTTTTGCAAAACCTCAATAAAAGATTATTTTTTTAAAAAAGGAGCAGTATTTCTATTTACACTTTAAGAGTGTTAAACTACTAAGGGGCTGAATTATCAAGCTCGCCGGAAACAGTAGTTATGAAGCAGCGGTCTAAAAAACTGCTGCTCCATAACTGGGCCACTGCCTCTGAGGCTGCGGTCTGCAATCCGCCCGATCCTATACGCAAATCTACAGGGGGCGGCATTGCACAAGCAGTTCTGGTGAACTGCTTGTGCACTGTTAAATGCTGACTTCATATGCTGTTGGCATTGAGTGATGTCTGTCTGACATGATACACTACAGCGTATCATGTCGGACAGACATTGATAAATTGGCCCCTAATAGTTAACAGTCTGTGATTTCTAAGTTTCAGTTTTTCAACTTTAGGTTTTGTTCACTTTCATAAACACTAACATTTAGAATTATTTACCTGTGTTTTTAAATTAAAAATGGCTATTAAAAAGTTTACTTTATGCTGAAAATCGCTAGGGATATCATTATACCATATTTCTCTTGTAAGGTGTATCCAGTCCACGGATTCATCCATTACTTGTGGGATATTCTCCTTCCCAACAGGAAGCTGCAAGAGGATCACCCACAGCAGAGCTGTCTATATAGCTCCTCCCCTAACTGCCACCCCCAGTCATTCTCTTGCAGCTCTCGACAAGGGAAGTAGCTAGAGATGTGTGATGACTTAGTGTAGTTTATCTTCAATCAAAAGTTTGTTATTTTTAAATGGTACCGGCGTTGTACTGTTTTTACCTCAGGCAGAAATTAGAAGAAGAGTTTTGCCTGAGGTTTTTGATGATCTTAGAAGGTTGTAACTAAGATCCACTGCTGTTCCCACACATAACTGAAGAGTATGGGAAAACTTCAGCTGGGAGAACGGCCTGCAGAATTAACTGCCCTGAGGTATGTTCAGTATATTTTTTTCTAGAGAGATGATAAGAAAATGCTGACAGTGCCTGATATATTTAAGGTAAGCCTGATTGCAGTGATTTAACAAACGACTGGCATCATGCTTGCAGTAAAGGGTAATATTCATGTTACTTACTCTTATGGCTTAGTATGTTAAACGTTTACAGGATTTATAAAGAACGTTTTTTACTAAGGGTGATAAATCTTTATTTGGGGCCTAGTTTTCCACATGGCTGTGATTTTACTCCTAGGAATAGTTTTTTAAGGCCCTCTGACTTTGAGTGCATGGTGGGAGGGGCCTATTTTTGCGCTCTAATTGCGCAGTAGTTTTTACATCCTGAGACATCCAGCTTCCCTGAAGGAGTCCCCTGACATATTGGACCTATATAAAGGGTTTTTGTGCCTACAAAAGTCGTTCTATGAGAAGGTAGGAGCCACAGTAGAGCTGTGGCAGTTTGCTTGTGACTGTTATAAAGGTTTTACCATTTTTTTGCTTTGTTTTTGAGCCTGAGGGGTTAATCATCTATTTGCAAGTGGGTGCAATGCTATTTTAGTCTATTATATACACTGTAAAAATTTCGTAGAGTTAACTGCTTTTTTCACTGTTTTGCAGTTTTTGTGTTTGTTTTTTTCCCTTAAGGGCACAGTACCGTTTTTTATATTCTGCTTTTTCACATTAATTAAAGTGTTTTCAAAGCTTGCTGGTCTCATTACTAGTCTGTTAAACATGTCTGACATAGAGGAAACTCCTTGTTCATTATGCTTAGAAGCCATTGTGGAACCCCCTCTTAGAATGTGTACCAAATGCACTGATCTTACTATACTTTACAAAACATGGCGGCAGTTATGAATCATACTCTTACAGAAGTATTGTCCAAACTGCCAGGGTTACAAGGAAAGCAAGACAGCTCTGGGGCTAGAACAAATACAGAACTCTCTGACGCTTTAGTAGCTATGTCTGATATACCCTCACAATGTACAGAAGCCGAGGCAGGAGAGCTTCTATCTGTGGGTGATTTCTCTGACTCAGGGAAGACACTTCAACCTTATTCTGATATGTCTGCATTTAAATTTAAGCTTGAACACCTCCGCGTGTTGCTCAGGGAGGTTTTAGCAACTCTGGATGACTGTGACGCCATTGTAGTCCCAGAGAAATTGTGTAAATTGGATAAATACTATGCAGTGCCTGTTTACACTGATGTTTTTCCAATACCTAAGAGGTTTTCAGAAATTATTACTAAGGAATGGGATAGACCAGGTGTATCGTTCTCTCCCCCTCCTGTTTTTAAAAAGATGTTTCCCATAGATGCCGCTACACGGGACTTGTGGCAAACGGTCCCTAAGGTGGAGGGAGCAGTCTCTACCCTAGCGAAGCGTACAACTATCCCTGTCGAGGACAGTTGTGCTTTTCTAGATCCAATGGACAAAAAATTAGAGGGTTACCTTAAGAAATTTTTTATTTAAACAAGGTTTTATTCTCCAGCCTCTTGCATGCATTGACCCTGTCACTAATGCTGTGGCCTTCTGGTTTGAGTCTCTAGAAGAGGCTCTACAGGTAGAAACCCCATTGGATGATATCCTTGACAAGCTTAAAGCTCTTAAGCTAGCCATTCATTTGTTTCTGACGCTGTTGTTCATTTAACCAAACTAACGGCTAAGAACTCAGGTTTTGCTATTCAGACGCGTAGGGCACTATGGCTTAAATCCTGGTCAGCTGACGTTACTTCAAAGTCTAAGCTTCTCAACATTCCCTTCAAGGGGCAGACCCTATTCGGGCCTGTACTGAAGGAGATCATTTTTTATATTACTGGAGGAAAAGGTCACGCCCTTCCTCAGGATAGGTCCAACAAATTAAGGACCAAACAGCCTAGTTTTCGTGCCTTTCGAAACTTCAAGAGTGGCGCAGCTTCAACTTCCTCTAATATAAAACAAGAGGGAAATTTTGTCCAGCCCACGCCGGTATGGAGACCTAACCAGGCTTGGAACAAAGGAAAGCAGACCATAAAACCTGCTGCTGCCTCTAAGACAGCATGAAAGATCAGCCCCCGATCCGGTAACGGATCTAGTAGGGGGCATACTTTCTCTCTTCGCCCAGGCTTAGGCAAGAGATGTCCAGGATCCCTGGGCGTTGGAAATTGTGTCCCAGGGATATCTTCTGGACTTCAAAGCTTCTTCCCCAAAAGGAAGATTTCATCTCTCACAATTATCTGCAAACCAGATAAAGAGAGAGGCATTCTTACATTGTGTTCAAGACCTCCTAGTTATGGGAGTGATCCACCCAGTTCCAAAGGAGGAACAGGGGCAAGGCTTCTATTCAAACCTGTTTGTAGTTCCCAAGAAAGAGGGAACCTTCAGGCCAATCTTATATCTCAAGATCCTAAACAAATTTCTCAGGGTCCCATCCTTCAAGATGGAGACTATTCAAACCATCCTACCTATGATCCAAGAGGGTCAATATATGACTACCGTGGATTTAAAGGATGCTTATCTTCACATTCCGATACACAGAGATCATCATCAGTTTCTCAGGTTCGCCTTCCTAGACAGGCATTACCAGTTTGTGGCTCTTCCCTTTGGGTTAGCTACGGCACCAAGAATCTTTACGAAGATTCTGGGGTCACTCCTGGCGGTCCTAAGGCTGCGGGGAATAGCAGTAGCCCCTTACCTAGAAGACATTCTGATACAGGCGTTGAATTTTCAAATCGCCAGGTCCCATACAGACATTGTTCTGGCATTTCTGAGGTCTCATGGGTGGAAAGTGAACGAAGAAAAGAGTTCTCTTTCCCCTCTCACAAGAGTTTCCTTCCTAGGAACTCTGATAGATTCTGTAGAAATGAAGATTTACCTGACAGAGGCCAGGTTGTCAAAACTTCTAAATTCCTGCCGGGTTCTTTATTCTACTTCTTGCCCTTCAGTGGCTCAGTGTATGGAAGTAATCGGCTCAATGGTAGCGGCAATGGACATAGTGCCATTTGCCCGCCTACATCTCAGACCGCTGCAAGTCTGCATGCTCAGTCAGTGGAATGGGGATTACACAGATTTGTCCCCTCTACTAAATCTGGATCAAGAGACCAGGGATTCTCTTCTCTGGTGGCTATCTCGGGTCCATCTGTCCAAGGGTATGACCTTCCGCAGGCCAGATTGGACAATAGTAATGACAGATGCCAGCCTTTTGGGCTGGGGTGCAGTGTGGAACTCCCTGAAGGCTCAGGGCTCGTGGACTCAGGAGGAGGCACTTCTTCCGATAAACATTCTGGAACTAAGAGCAATATTTAATGCTCTTCAGGCTTGGCCTCAGCTTGCCGCGGTCAGGTTCATTAGATTTCAGTCGGACAATATCACAACTGTAGCCTACATCAACCATCAAGGGGGAACAAGGAGTTCCCTAGAAATTTTGGAGGTTTCAAAAATAATTCTATGGGCAGAGGTTCACTCTTGCCATCTATCAGCTATCCATATCCCAGGAGTAGAGAACTGGGAGGCGGATTTTCTAAGTCGACAGACTTTTCATCCGGGGGAGTAGGAACTCCATCCGGAGGTGTTTGCGCAGTTGATTCAACTTTGGGCCAAACCAGAACTGGATCTCATGGCGTCTCGTCAGAATGCCAAGCTTCCTCGTTACGAATCCAGGTCCAGGGATCAAAAGGCAGCACTGATAGATGCTCTAGCAGCGCCTTGGTCCTTCAACCTGGCTTATGTGTTTCCCCCGTTTCCTCTGCTCCCTCGTCTGATTGCCAAGATCAAGCAGGAGAGAGCTTCGGTGATTTTGATAGCACCTGCGTGGCCACGCAGGACTTGGTATGCAGATCTGGTGGACATGTCATCCCTTCCACCATGGACTCTGCCGCTGAGGCAGGACCTTCTACTTCATGGTCCTTTCAACCATCCAAATCTAATTTCTCTGTGTCTGACTGCTTGGAGATTGAAAGCTTGATTTTATCAAAGCGTGGTTTCTCCGAGTCGGTCATTGATACCTTAATACAGGCTTGAAAGCCTGTCACCAGGAAAATCTATCATAAGATATGGTGTAAATATCTTCATTGGTGTGAATCCAAGGGTTAGTCATGGAGTAAAGTCAGGATTCCTAGAATATTATCTTTTCTCCAAGAAGGATTGGAGAAGGGATTGTCAGCTAGTTCCTTAAAGGGACAGATTTCTGCTCTGTCTATTCTTTTGCACAAGCATCTGGCGGATGTTCCAGATGTTCAGGCGTTTTGTCAGGCTTTAGTTAGAATCAAGAAAAAATAGGAGACAAGCGAACAGAAAGTAGAGCACTCGCAAAGGGAGACTAGTATAAGTGGCTATTCAGTGGGTCTATAATATTAAAACTTAACATTTATTATTCAAAAAAATGATAAAAAACTACTATATAAATAGTGATTAATACTTAGATTAAAACACAAACAAATAGTAAACGGCTGTATATCCACAATGACCCCAGAATGTATACCATAGAAACTCAGAATAGAGTAGGAGGGATTTTTAGGCAGATATCTAGGCACTCTTCCTACGGCTGTATCAACCACTAAGTGTAACTATGCAAGTCACATTTCACTAGTCAATGTGTTTATTCTAACATATCTATAGAATCATATTACCTTTCATTGATCGTATTTTTGGTTTAATTTGTGTTTGTGAACACTTTCACTCTTGCCTATACAAATGGGCCTGTGTAATATGCTGAATGTATGGACTATGTGAATCTTGCTACCTACAATTCCCCTCTTAGTCACTATACTAATTTTGTCATAGGGAATATTTTGGACAGACCTACACCGGTCCAGTATTGCACTAGATAGTATAATTTTGTTTGAGGTCAATCCTCTTTTTTAGATAGATTTTGGTGCAATCCGTGAACCATTTTTTGGTGTATATCTGCCTAAAAATCCCTCCTACTCTATTCTGAGTTTCTATGGTATACATTCTGGGGTCATTGTGGATATACAGCCGTTTACTATTTGTTTGTGTTTTAATCTAAGTATTAATCACTACTTATATAGTAGTTTTTTATCATTTTTTTGAATAATAAATGTTAAGTTTTAATATTATATACCCACTGAATAGCCACTTATACTAGTCTCCCTTTGCGAGTGCTCTACTTTCTGTTCGCTTGTCTCCTATTTTTTCTACATTTACTTGAACAGTGAGCACCCTCCCCTGGTATTACTAGTCTATACTTCATTATATCAGATATTAGTATTATTGTCCCCAATTTGGGTGACTACCTTTATTGGTTAAATTGTGGTAAGCTAATACTTGACGGGGAATCATTAAATATAACTTCCATTACCACTATCCCTATCTTTATTATATAACATTTAGTTAGAATCAAGCCTGTGTTTAACCCCTTAATGACCAACGACGTATGGGGTACGTCCTGCAAAAAAATGCAGTTAATGACCAAGGACGTACCCCATACGTCGTTGGTCTTTGAAAGCAGTGGAAGCGATCCTGATAGCTTCCAGCTGCTTTCATGTTATTGCAGTGATGCCTCAATATTGAGGCATCCTGCAATAACTGTTTTTAGCCATCCGATGCAGAGAGAGCCACTCTGTGGCCCTCTCTGCATCAGCTATCGATGGCCGTTATCGTTGGTGGGTGGGAGCTCATCCAGGGAGGCGGGTGGGCAGTCATTGGTGGAGGAGGGGGGAGGGATCTTGTGCGGGTGCGTGCGCGTGCACAGGTGCGTGCGCGTGCACGGGTGCGTGCACAAGAGATCTATAAAAACAGCATCAATATTCTGTAGATCTGGAGGGTGGGAGAGAGGACTTGGGAGGGTGGGATTTTAAAATCAAGGCATCTGGGAGAGGGTGGGGGTTGGATGTTGAGGGGGGGCAGCTACACTACAGAAATAAAGAAAACATTTAATAAAATAAAAAAAGTAAAAAACATTATTAATTTTCAAACTGGGTACTGGCAGACAGCTGCCAGTACCCAATATGGTGCACAATAAAGGCAGAGGGGGGGGGGTTAAAGAGCTGTTTGGGGGGGATCAGGAAGGTTGGGGGCTAAGGGGGGTCCTACACAGCAGAAGAATTATTTTTTTATTTTTTTAAAAAAAAACTAAAAACCCCCCAAAAACTTTTATTTCTTTCATGTAATTAGCAAGAGTCCATGAGCTAGTGACGTATGGGATATACATTCCTACCAGGAGGGGCAAAGTTTCCCAAACCTCAAAATGCCTATAAATACACCCCTCACCACACCCACAATTCAGTTTTACAAACTTTGCCTCCGATGGAGGTGGTGAAGTAAGTTTGTGCTAGATTCTACGTTGATATGCGCTCCGCAGCAAGTTGGAGCCCGGTTTTCCTCTCAGCGTGCAGTGAATGTCAGAGGGATGTGAGGAGAGTATTGCCTATTTGAATGCAGTGATCTCCTTCTACGGGGTCTATTTCATAGGTTCTCTGTTATCGGTCGTAGAGATTCATCTCTTACCTCCCTTTTCAGATCGACGATATACTCTTATATATACCATTACCTCTACTGATTCTCGTTTCAGTACTGGTTTGGCTATCTGCTATATGTAGATGAGTGTCCTGGGGTAAGTAAGTCTTATTTTCTGTGACACTCCAAGCTATGGTTGGGCACTTTGTTTATAAAGTTCTAAATATATGTATTCAAACATTTATTTGCCTTGACTCAGAATGTTCAACTTTCCTTATTTTCAGACAGTCAGTTTCATATTTGGGATAATGCATTTGATTTAATAAATTTTTTCTTACCTTCAAAAAATTTGACTCTTCCCTGTGGGCTGTTAGGCTCGCGGGGGCTGAAAATGCTTCATTTTATTGCGTCATTCTTGGCGCGGATTTTTTTGGCGCAAAAATTCTATTTCCGTTTCCGGCGTCATACGTGTCGCCGGAAGTTGCGTCATTTTTTTGACGTTATTTTGCGCCAAAAATGTCGGCGTTCCGGATGTGGCGTCATTTTTGGCGCCAAAAGCATTTAGGCGCCAAATAATGTGGGCGTCTTATTTGGCGCGAAAAAATATGGGCGTCACTTTTGTCTCCACATTATTTTAGTCTCATTTTTTATTGCTTCTGGTTGCTAGAAGCTTGTTCTTTGGCATTTTTTCCCATTCCTGAAACTGTCTTTTAAGGAATTTGATCAATTTTGCTTTATATATGTTGTTTTTTCTCTTACATATTGCAAGATGTCCCACGTTGCATCTGAGTCAGAAGATACTACAGGAAAATCGCTATCAAGTGCTGAATCTACCAAAGCTAAGTGCATCTGCTGTAAACTTTTGGTAGCTATTCCTCCAGCTGTTGTTTGTATTGATTGTCATGACAAACTTGTTAAAGCAGATAATATTTCCTTTAGTAAAGTACCATTGCCTGTTGCAGTTCCTTCAACATCTAAGGTGCAGAATGTTCCTGATAATATAAGAGATTTTGTTTCAGAATCCATTAAGAAGGCTATGTCTGTTATTTCTCCTTCTAGTAAACGTAAAAAATCTTTTAAAACTTCTCTCCCTACAGATGAATTTTTAAATGAAGATCATCATTCTGATTCTGATGATTCCTCTGGTTCAGAGGATTCTGTCTCAGAGGTTGATGCTGATAAATCTTCATATTTATTTAAAATGGAATTTATTCGTTCTTTACTTAAAGAAGTACTAATTGCTTTAGAAATAGAGGATTCTGGTCCTCTTGATGTTAATTCTAAACATTTGGATAAGGTTTTTAAAGCTCCTGTGGTTTTTCCAGAAGTTTTTCCTGTTCCTAATGCTATTTCTGCAGTAATTTCCAAGGAATGGGATAAATTGGGTAATTCATTTACTCCTTCTAAACGTTTTAAGCATTTATATCCTGTGCCGTCTGACAGATTAGAATTTTGGGACAAGATCCCTAAAGTTGATGGGGCTATTTCTACCCTTGCTAAACGTACTACTATTCCTACGTCAGATGGTACTTCGTTTAAAGATCCTCTAGATAGGAAAATTGAATCCTTTCTAAGAAAAGCTTATCTGTGTTCAGGTAATCTTCTTAGACCTGCTATATCTTTGGCTGATGTTGCTGCAGCTTCAACTTTTTGGTTGGAAACTTTAGCGCAACAAGTAACACATCGTGATTCTCATGATATTATTATTCTTCTTCAGCATGCTAATAATTTTATATGTGATGCTATTTTTGATATTATCAGAGTTGATGTCAGGTTTATGTCTCTAGCTATCTTAGCTAGAAGAGCTTTATGGCTTAAAACTTGGAATGCTGATATGGCTTCTAAATCAACTTTGCTCTCCATTTCTTTCCAGGGTAACAAATTATTTGGTTCTCAGTTGGATTCCATTATTTCAACTGTTACTGGTGGGAAAGGAACTTTTTTACCACAGGATAAAAAATCTAAAGGTAAAAACAGGGCTAATAATCGTTTTCGTTCCTTTCGTTTCAACAAAGAACAAAAACCTGATCCTTCATCCTCAGGAGCAGTTTCGGTTTGGAAACCATCTCCAGTCTGGAATAAATCCAAGCCAGCTAGAAAGGCAAAGCCTGCTTCTAAGTCCACATGAAGGTGCGGCCCTCGTTCCAGCTCAGCTGGTAGGGGGCAGGTTACGTTTTTTCAAGGAAATTTGGATCAATTCTGTTCACAATCTTTGGATTCAGAGCATTGTTTTGGAAGGGTACAGAATTGGTTTCAAGATGAGACCTCCTGCAAAGAGATTTTTTCTTTCCCGTGTCCCAGTAAATCCAATAAAAGCTCAAGCATTTCTGAAATGTGTTTCAGATCTAGAGTTGTCTGGAGTAATTATGCCAGTTCCAGTTCCGGAACAGGGGATGGGGTTTTATTCAAATCTCTTCATTGTACCAAAGAAGGAGAATTCCTTCAGACCAGTTCTGGATCTAAAAATATTGAATCGTTATGTAAGGATACCAACGTTCAAGATGGTAACTGTAAGGACTATATTGCCTTTTGTTCAGCAAGGGAATTATATGTCCACAATAGATTTACAGGATGCATATCTGCATATTCCGATTCATCCAGATCATTATCAGTTCCTGAGATTCTCTTTTCTGGACAAGCATTACCAGTTTGTGGCTCTGCCGTTTGGCCTAGCTACAGCTCCAAGAATTTTTACAAAGGTTCTCGGTGCCCTTCTGTCTGTAATCAGAGAACAGGGTATTGTGGTATTTCCTTATTTGGACGATATCTTGGTACTTGCTCAGTCTTTACATTTAGCAGAATCTCATACGAATCGACTTGTGTTGTTTCTTCAAGATCATGGTTGGAGGATCAATTTACCAAAAAGTTCTTTGATTCCTCAGACAAGAGTAACCTTTCTGGGTTTCCAGATGGATTCAGTGTCCATGACTCTGTCTTTAACAGACAAGAGACGTCTAAAATTGATTGCAGCTTGTCGAAACCTTCAGTCACAATCATTCCCTTCGGTAGCCTTATGCATGGAAATTCTAGGTCTTATGACTGCTGCATCGGACGCGATCCCCTTTGCTCGTTTTCACATGCGACCTCTTCAGCTCTGTATGCTGAAGCAATGGTGCAAGGATTACACGAAGATTTCTCAAATAATATCTTTAAAACCGATTGTTCGACACTCTCTAACATGGTGGACAGACCACCATCGTTTAATTCAGGGGGCTTCTTTTGTGCTTCCGACCTGGACTGTAATTTCAACAGATGCAAGTCTTTCAGGTTGGGGAGCTGTGTGGGGATCTCTGACAGCACAAGGAGTTTGGGAATCTCAGGAGGTGAGATTACCGATCAATATTTTGGAACTCCGTGCAATTTTCAGAGCTCTTCAGTTTTGGCCTCTTCTGAAGAGAGAATCGTTCATTTGTTTTCAGACGGACAATGTCACAACTGTGGCATACATCAATCATCAAGGAGGGACTCACAGTCCTCTGGCTATGAGAGAAGTATCTCGAATTTTGGTTTGGGCGGAATCCAGCTCCTGTCTAATCTCTGCGGTTCATATCCCAGGTATAGACAATTGGGAAGCGGATTATCTCAGTCGCCAAACGTTACATCCGGGCGAATGGTCTCTTCACCCAGAGGTATTTCTTCAGATTGTTCAAATGTGGGAACTTCCAGAAATAGATCTGATGGCGTCCCATCTAAACAAGAAACTTCCCAGGTATCTGTCCAGATCCCGGGATCCTCAGGCGGAGGCAGTGGATGCATTATCACTTCCTTGGAAGTATCATCCTGCCTATATCTTTCCGCCTCTAGTTCTTCTTCCAAGAGTAATATCCAAGATTCTGAAGGAATGCTCGTTTGTTCTGCTGGTAGCTCCGGCATGGCCTCACAGATTTTGGTATGCGGATCTTGTCCGGATGGCCTCTTGCCAACCGTGGACTCTTCCGTTAAGACCAGACCTTCTGTCACAAGGTCCTTTTTTCCATCAGGATCTGAAATCCTTAAATTTAAAGGTATGGAGATTGAACGCTTGATTCTTGGTCAAAGAGGTTTCTCTGACTCTGTCATTAATACTATGTTACAGGCTCGTAAGTCTGTATCTCGAGAGATATATTATAGAGTCTGGAAGACTTATATTTCTTGGTGTCTTTCTCATCATTTTTCTTGGCATTCTTTTAGAATACCGAGAATTTTACAGTTTCTTCAGGATGGTTTAGATAAGGGTTTGTCCGCAAGTTCTTTGAAAGGACAAATCTCTGCTCTTTCTGTTCTTTTTCACAGAAAGATTGCTATTCTTCCTGATATTCATTGTTTTGTACAAGCTTTGGTTCGTATAAAACCTGTCATTAAGTCAATCTCTCCTCCTTGGAGTTTGAATCTGGTTCTGGGAGCTCTTCAAGCTTCTCCGTTTGAACCTATGCATTCATTGGACATTAAATTGCTTTCTTGGAAAGTTTTGTTCCTTTTGGCCATCTCTTCTGCTAGAAGAGTTTCTGAATTATCTGCTCTTTCTTGTGAGTCTCCTTTTCTGATTTTTCACCAGGATAAGGCGGTGTTGCAAACTTCTTTTGAATTTTTACCTAAAGTTGTGAATTCCAACAACATTAGTAGAGAAATTGTGGTTCCTTCATTATGTCCTAATCCTAAGAATTCTAAGGAGAAATCGTTGCATTCTTTGGATGTTGTTAGAGCTTTGAAATATTATGTTGAAGCTACGAAATCTTTCCGTAAGACTTCTAGTCTATTTGTTATCTTTTCCGGTTCTAGAAAAGGCCAGAAAGCTTCT
Source organism: Bombina bombina (assembly GCF_027579735.1). NCBI lineage: Eukaryota > Metazoa > Chordata > Amphibia > Anura > Bombinatoridae > Bombina > Bombina bombina. The sequence continues at coordinate 1,197,381,171 of NC_069499.1, read as the reverse complement.
GCCATTTCTTTGGCATCTTGGTTGAAATCTTTAATTCATCTTGCTTATGTTGAGTCGGGTAAAACTCCGCCTCAGAGAATTACAGCTCATTCTACTAGGTCAGTTTCTACTTCCTGGGCGTTTAGGAATGAAGCTTCGGTTGACCAGATTTGCAAAGCAGCAACTTGGTCCTCTTTGCATACTTTTACTAAATTCTACCATTTTGATGTATTTTCTTCTTCTGAAGCAGTTTTTGGTAGAAAAGTATTTCAGGCAGCGGTTTCAGTTTGAATCTTCTGCTTATGTTTTTCGTTAAACTTTTATTTTGGGTGTGGATTATTTTCAGCAGGAATTGGCTGTCTTTATTTTATCCCTCCCTCTCTAGTGACTCTTGCGTGGAAAGATCCACATCTTGGGTAGTCATTATCCCATACGTCACTAGCTCATGGACTCTTGCTAATTACATGAAAGAAAACATAATTTATGTAAGAACTTACCTGATAAATTCATTTCTTTCATATTAGCAAGAGTCCATGAGGCCCACCCTTTTTTTGTGGTGGTTATGATTTTGTATAAAGCACAATTTATTCCAATTCCTTATTTTATATGCTTTCGCACTTTTTTTATCACCCCACTTCTTGGCTATTCGTTAAACTGAATTGTGGGTGTGGTGAGGGGTGTATTTATAGGCATTTTGAGGTTTGGGAAACTTTGCCCCTCCTGGTAGGAATGTATATCCCATACGTCACTAGCTCATGGACTCTTGCTAATATGAAAGAAATGAATTTATCAGGTAAGTTCTTACATAAATTATGTTTTTAGTACTGGCAGACTTTCTGCCAGTACTTAAGATGGCGGGGACAATTGTGGGGTGGGGGAGGGAAGGGAGCTGTTTGGGAGGGATCAGGGGGTGGGATGTGTCAGGTGGGAGGCTGATCTCTACACTAAAGATAAAATTAACCCTGCAAGCTCCCTACAAACTACCTAATTAACTCCTTCACTGCTGCTAGACATAATATACGTGTGATGCGCAGTGTCATTTAGCGACCTTCTAACTACCAAAAAGCAACGCCAAAGCCATATATGTCTGCTATTTCTGAACAAAGGGGATCCCAGAGAAGCATTTACAACAATTTGTGCCATAATTGCACAAGCTGTTTGTAAATAATTTCAGTGAGAAACCTAAAGTTTGTGAAAAAATTTGTGAAAAAGTGAACATTTTTTTTTATTTGATCGCATTTGGCGGTGAAATGGTGGCATAAAATATACCAAAATGGGCCTAGATCAATACTTGGGGTTGTTTACTACACTACACTAAAGCTAAAATTAACCCTACAAGCTCCCTACATGCTCCCTAATTAACCCCTTCACTGCTGCGCATAATACACGTGTGGTGCGCAGTGGCATTAAGCGGCCTTCTAATTACCAAAAAGCAACGTAAAAGCCATATATGTCTGCTATTTCTGAACAAAGGGGATCCCAGAGAAGCATTTAAAACCATTTGTGCAATAATTGCACAAGCTGTTTGTAAATAATTTCAGTGAGAAAGCTAAAGTTTGTGAAAAAATTTGTGAAAAAGTGAACATTTTTTTTTATTTGATCGCATTTGGCGGTGAAATGGTGGCATAAAATATACCAAAAATGGGCCTAGATCAATACTTTAGGATGTCTTCTAAAAATATATATATACATGTTAAAGGATATTCAGGGATTCCTGACAGATATCAGTGTCCCAATGTAACTAGCGCTAATTTTGAAAAAAAGTGGTTTGGAAATAGCAAAGTGCTACTTTTATTTAGTGCCCTATAACTTGCAAAAAAAGCAAAGAACATGTAAACATTGGGTATTTCTAAATTTAGGACAAAATTTAGACGCTATTTAGCATTGGTGTTTTTTGGTGGTTGTAGATGTGCAACAGATTTTGGGGGTCAAAGTTTGAAAAAATTGTTTTTTTTCCATTTTTTCCTCATATTTTATAATTTTTTTAATAGTAAATTATAAGATATGATGAAAATAATGGTATCTTTAGAAATTCCATTTAATGGCGAGAAAAACGGTATATAATATGTGTGGGTACAGTAAATGAGTAAGAGGAAAATTACAGCTAAACACAAACACTGCAGAAATGTAAAAATAGCCTTGGTCCCAAATGGTCAACAAATGGAAAAGTGCTCTGGTCACTAAGGGGTTAAACCTGTTGCTCCACCATGGAGTTTAATTTTAGTTCTTAAAGTTCTTCAAGGGGTTCCGTTTGAACCTCTGCATTCCATAGATATCAAGCTTTATCTTGGAAAGTTCTGTTTTTGGTAGCTATCTCTTCGGCTCGAAGAGTTTCAGAGTTATCTGCCTTACAGTGTGATTCCCCTTATCTGATCTTCCATGCAGATAAGGTAGTTTTGCGTACCAAACCTGGGTTTCTTCCTAAGGTGGTATCTAATAAGAATATCAATCAGGAGATTGTTGTTACGTCACTGTGTCCTAATCCTTCTTCAAAGAAGGAACGTCTATTACACAATCTTGACGTGGTTCATGCTTTAAAGTTTTACTTACAAGCTACTAAGGATTTTCGTCAAACATCTGCATTGTTTGTTGTCTACTCTGGACAGAGGAGAGGCCAAAAGGCTTCAGCAACTTCTCTTTCTTTTTGGTTAAGAAGTATAATCCGCTTAGCTTATGAGACTGCTGGCCAGCAGCCTCCTGAAAGAATTACAGCTCATTCCACTAGAGCGGTGGCTTCCACATGGGCTTTTAAAAATGAGGCTTCTGTTGAACAGATTTGTAAGGCGGCGACTTGGTCTTCGCTTCATACTTTTTCTAAATTCTACAAATTTGATACTTTTGCTTCTTTGGAGGCTATTTTTGGGAGAAAGGTCTTACAGGCAGTGGTGCCTTCCGTTTAAGCGCCTGCCTTGTCCCTCCCTTCATCCGTGTCCTATAGCTTTGGTATTGGTATCCCACAAGTAATGGATGAATCCGTGGACTGGATACACCTTACAAGAGAAAACAAAATTTATGCTTACCTGATAAATTTATTTCTTTTGTGGTGTATCCAGTCCACGGCCCGCCCTGTCATTTTAAGGCAGGTGTTTTTTATTTTTAAACTACAGTCACCACTGCACCCTATAGTTTCTCCTTTCTCTTGCTTGTCTTCGGTCGAATGACTGGAGGTGGCAGTTAGGGGAGGAGCTATATAGACAGCTCTGCTGTGGGTGATCCTCTTGCAGCTTCCTGTTGGGAAGGAGAATATCCCACAAGTAATGGATGAATCCGTGGACTGGATACACCACAAGAGAAATAAATTTATCAGGTAAGCATACATTTTGTTTTATTTATGTTTGAAACTGTTCAAATTGGGTAACTATTTTTAGGTCCAAACACTTTAGTTCAATCACAAATGAGCATTGTGATGACCGTATTTAAGGGGACATAACATATTACTATGTGTTTAACCTCTGCAAAGCAATACATATTTGACAAGGACATTATCACGTTAATTAATTATGCATATTGAGGCAATTTTAAATTGCACTGTTATAATTTATTTTTTTGCTTTTGCGATAATTTAATCTGAAACTTGTAGTTTCTATACTCCCCGAGAAAACCTGGTGTTCATTCTGTGGCATTCTTAACCCTGACCCTTCTACACTCAGCTTTACAAGGGGTATGCCCCTGTTATTCAAAACAATACAAAAACATAATTTATGTCAGAACTTACCTGATAAATTCATTTCTTTCATATTAGCAAGAGTCCATGAGCTAGTGACGTATGGGATATACATTCCTACCAGGAGGGGCAAAGTTTCCCAAACCTCAAAATGCCTATAAATACACCCCTCACCACACCCACAATTCAGTTTAACGAATAGCCAAGAAGTGGGGTGATAAAAAAGTGCGAAAGCATATAAAATAAGGAATTGGAATAATTGTGCTTTATACAAAAATCATAACCACCCCAAAAAAAGGGCGGGCCTCATGGACTCTTGCTAATATGAAAGAAATTAATTTATCAGGTAAGTTCTTACATAAATTATGTTTTCTTTCATGTAATTAGCAAGAGTCCATGAGCTAGTGACGTATGGGATAATGATTACCCAAGATGTGGATCTTTCCACGCAAGAATCACTAGAGAGGGAGGGATAAAATAAAGACAGCCAATTCCTGCTGAAAATAATCCACACCCAAAATAAAGTTTAATGAAAAACATAAGCAGAAGATTCAAACTGAAACCGCTGCCTGAAGTACTTTTCTACCAAAAACTGCTTCAGAAGAAGAAAATACATCAAAATGGTAGAATTTAGTAAAAGTATGCAAAGAGGACCAAGTTGCTGCTTTGCAAATCTGATCAATCGAAGCTTCATTCCTAAACGCCCAGGAAGTAGAAACTGACCTAGTAGAATGAGCTGTAATCCTTTGAGGCGGAGTTTTACCCGACTCAACATAGGCAAGATGAATTAAAGATTTCAACCAAGATGCCAAAGAAATGGCAGAAGCTTTCTGGCCTTTTCTAGAACCGGAAAAGATAACAAATAAACTAGAAGTCTTTCGGAAAGACTTAGTAGCTTCAACATAATATTTCAAAGCTCTAACAACATCCAAAGAATGCAATGATTTCTCCTTAGAATTCTTAGGATTAGGACATAATGAAGGAACCACAATTTCTCTACTAATGTTGTTAGAATTCACAACTTTAGGTAAAAATTCAAAAGAAGTTCGCAACACTGCCTTATCCTGATGAAAAATCAGAAAAGGAGACTCACAAGAAAGAGCAGATAATTCAGAAACTCTTCTGGCAGAAGAGATTGCCAAAAGGAACAAAACTTTCCAAGAAAGTAATTTAATGTCCAATGAATGCATAGGTTCAAACGGAGGAGCTTGAAGAGCCCCCAGAACCAAATTCAAACTCCAAGGAGGAGAAATTGACTTAATGACAGGTTTTATACGAACCAAAGCTTGTACAAATCAATGAATATCAGGAAGATTAGCAATCTTTCTGTGAAAAAGAACAGAAAGAGCAGAGATTTGTCCTTTCAAAGAACTTGCGGATAAACCTTTATCTAAACCATCCTGAAGAAACTGTAAAATTCTCGGAATTCTAAAAGAATGCCAAGAAAAATGATGAGAAAGACACCAAGAAATATAAGTCTTCCAGACTCTATAATATATCTCTCTGGATACAGATTTACGAGCCTGTAACATAGTATTAATCACAGAGTCAGAGAAACCTCTTTGACCAAGAATCAAGCGTTCAATCTCCACACCTTTAAATTTAAGGATTTGAGATCCTGATGGAAAAAAGGACCTTGCGACAGAAGGTTTGGTCGTAGCGGAAGAGTCCACGGATGGCAAGAGGCCATCCGGACAAGATCTGCATACCAAAACCTGTGAGGCCATGCCGGAGCTACCAGCAGAACAAACGAGCATTCCTTCAGAATCTTGGAGATTACTCTTGGAAGAAGAACTAGAGGCGGAAAGATATAAGCAGGATGATACTTCCAAGGAAGTGATAATGCATCCACTGCTTCCGCCTGAGGATCCCGGGATCTGGACAGATACCTGGGAAGTTTCTTGTTTAGATGAGACGCCATCAGATCTATTTCTGGAAGCTCCCACATTTGAACAATCTGAAGAAATACCTCTGGGTGAAGAGACCATTCGCCCGGATGCAACGTTTGGCGACTGAGATAATCCGCTTCCCAATTGTCTATACCTGGGATATGAACCGCAGATATTAGACAGGAGCTGGATTCCGCCCAACCAGAATTTGAGATACTTCTTTCATAGCCAGAGGACTGTGAGTCCCTCCTTGATGATTGATGTATGCCACAGTAGTGACATTGTCTGTCTGAAAACAAATGAACGATTCTCTCTTCAGAAGAGGCCAAGACTGAAGAGCTCTGAAAATTGCACGGAGTTCCAAAATATTGATCGGTAATCTCACCTCCTGAGATTCCCAAACTCCTTGTGCCGCCACAGCTCCCCAACCTGTGAGACTTGCATCTGTTGAAATTACAGTCCAGGTCGGAAGCACAAAAGAAGCCCCCTGAATTAAACGATGGTGATCTGTCCACCACGTTAGAGAGTGTCGTACAATCGGTTTTAAAGATATTAATTGAGATATCTTTGTGTAATCCTTGCACCATTGATTCAGCATACAGAGCTGAAGAGGTCTGTTAAAGACAGAGTCATGGACACTGAATCTATCTGGAAACCCAGAAAGATTACCCTTGTCTGAGGAATCAATGAACTTTTTGGTGAATTGATCCTCCAACCATGATCTTGAAGAAACAACACAAGTCGATTCGTATGAGATTCTGCTAAATGTAAAGACTGAGCAAGTACCAAGATATCGTCCAAATAAGGAAATACCACAATACCCTGTTCTCTGATTACAGACAGAAGGGCACCGAGAACCTTTGTAAAAATTCTTGGAGCTGTAGCTAGGCCAAACGGCAGAGCCACAAACTGGTAATGCTTGTCCAGAAAAGAGAATCTCAGGAACTGATAATGATCTGGATGAATCGGAATATGCAGATATGCATCCTGTAAATCTATTGTGGACATATAATGCCCTTGCTGAACAAAAGGCAAGATAGTCCTTACAGTTACCATTTTGAACGTTGGTATCCTTACATAACGATTCAATATTTTTAGATCCAGAACTGGTCTGAAGGAATTCTCCTTCTTTGGTACAATGAAGAGATTTGAATAAAACCCCATCCCCTGTTCCAGAACTGGAACTGGCATAATTACTCCAGCCAACTCTAGATCTGAAACACAATTCAGAAATGCTTGAGCTTTCACTGGATTTACTGGGACACGGGAAAGAAAAAATCTCTTTGCAGGAGGTCTCATCTTGAAACCAATTCTGTACCCTTCTGAAACAATGTTCTGAATCCAAAGATTGTGAACAGAATTGATCCAAATTTCTTTGAAAAAACGTAACCTGCCCCCTACCAGCTGAGCTGGAATGAGGGCCGCACCTTCATGTGGACTTAGAAGCAGGCTTTGCCTTTCTAGAAGGCTTGGATTTATTCCAGACTGGAGATGGTTTCCAAACTGAAACTGCTCCTGAGGATGAAGGATCAGGCTTTTGTTCTTTGTTGAAACGAAAGGAACGAAAACGATTATTAGCCCTGTTTTTACCCTTAGATTTTTTATCCTGTGGTAAAAAAGTTCCTTTCCCACCAGTAACAGTTGAGATAATAGAATCCAACTGAGAACCAAATAATTTGTTACCCTGGAAAGAAATGGAAAGTAGAGTTGATTTAGAAGCCATATCAGCATTCCAAGTTTTAAGCCATAAAGCTCTTCTAGCTAAAATAGCTAGAGACATAAACCTGACATCAACTCTGATAATATCAAAAATGGCATCACAGATAAAATTATTAGCATGCTGAAGAAGAATAATAATATTATGAGAATCATGATCTGTTACTTGTTGCGCTAAAGTCTCCAACCAAAGAGTTGAAGCTGCAGCAACATCAGCCAATGATATAGCAGGTCTAAGAAGATTACCTGATAACAGATAAGCTTTTCTTAGAAAGGATTCAATTTTCCTATCTAAAGGATCTTTAAACGAAGTACCATCTGACGTAGGAATAGTAGTACGTTTAGCAAGGGTAGAAATAGCCCCATCGACTTTAGGGATTTTGTCCCAAAATTCTAATCTGTCAGACGGCACAGGATATAATTGCTTAAAACGTTTAGAAGGAGTAAATGAATTACCCAATTTATCCCATTCTCTGGAAATTACTTCAGAAATAGCATTAGGAACAGGAAAAACTTCTGGAATAACCACAGGAGATTTAAATACCTTATCTAAACGTTTAGAATTAGTATCAAGAGGACCAGAATCCTCTATTTCTAAAGCAATTAGTACTTCTTTAAGTAAAGAACGAATAAATTCCATTTTAAATAAATATGAAGATTTATCAGCATCAATCTCTGAGACAGAATCCTCTGAACCAGAAGAGTCATCAGAATCAGAATGATGATGTTCATTTAAAAATTCATCTGTAGAGAGAGAAGTTTTAAAAGATTTTTTATGTTTACTAGAAGGAGAAATAACAGACATAGCCTTCTTGATGGATTCAGAAACAAAATCTCTTATGTTATCAGGAACATTCTGCACCTTAGATGTTGAAGGAACTGCAACAGGCAATGGTACATTACTAAAGGAAATATTATCTGCTTTAACAAGTTTGTCATGACAATTAATACAAACAACAGCCGGAGGAATAGCTACCAAAAGTTTACAGCAGATACACTTAGCTTTGGTAGTTCCAGCACTAGACAGCGATTTTCCTGAAGTATCTTCTGACTCAGATGCAACGTGAGACATCTTGCAATATGTAAGAGAAAAAACAACATATAAAGCAAAATTGATCAAATTCCTTAAATGACAGTTTCAGGAATGGGAAAAAATGCCAATAAACAAGCTTCTAGTAACCAGAAGCAAAGAAAAAATGAGACTGAAATAATGTGGAGACAAAAGCGACGCCCATATTTTTTGGCGCCAAATAAGACGCCCACATTATTTGGCGCCTAAATGCTTTTTGGCGCAAAAAATGACGCCACATCCGGAACGCCAACATTTTTGGCGCAAAAGGACATCAAAAAATGACGCAACTTCCGGCGACACGTATGACGCCGGAAACAGAAAAGATTTTTTGCGCCAAAAAAGTCCGCGCCAAGAATGACGCAATAAAATGAAGCATTTTCAGCCCCCGCGAGCCTAACAGCCCACAGGGAAAAAAGAGTCAAATTTTAAGGTAAGAAAAAAATTGATTCAAATGCATTATCCCAAATATGAAACTGACTGTCTGAAAATAAGGAATGTTGAACATCCTGAGTCAAGGCAAATAAATGTTTGAATACATATATTTAGAACTTTATAAATAAAGTGCCCAACCATAGCTTAGAGTGTCACAGAAAATAAGATTTACTTACCCCAGGACACTCATCTACATGTTTGTAGAAAGCCAAACCAGTACTGAAACGAAAATCAGCAGAGGTAATGGTATATAAATAAGAGTATATCGTCGATCTGAAAAGGGAGGTAAGAGATGAATCTCTACGACCGATAACAGAGAACCTATGAAATAGACCCCGTAGAAAGAGATCACTGCATTCAAATAGGCAATACTCTCCTCACATCCCTCTGACATTCACTGCACGCTGAGAGGAAAACCGGGCTCCAACTTGCTGCGGAGCGCATATCAACGTAGAATCTAGCACAAACTTACTTCACCACCTCCATAGGAGGCAAAGTTTGTAAAACTGAATTGTGGGTGTGGTGAGGGGTGTATTTATAGGCATTTTGAGGTTTGGGAAACTTTGCCCCTCCTGGTAGGAATGTATATCCCATACGTCACTAGCTCATGGACTCTTGCTAATTACATGAAAGAAACTATGCTTACAAGACGGCAGTTTAAAATGCTTTTAAAACCTTTGTATATGCCGATCTTTTGCAATGCAATAATTCATTTTGATGCCCTCATAAAAATGACTTTAATGCTTTTGTCTGATGCTTCCCACTGCTACTGTGATTGGGGGATAGTTCACTGGGATTTTTACCTCTCATTTAAAAAAGGGGGGGGGGCATCCTTTTTTTCATACAATAAACTGTGTAGTCCTTTTGGATGTTGGGGATATTATATCCATTAGTCATGTTGCCCTAAATATTATTCTGATAGACAGGTGATTGCCTTTCCATGGCTTTAACTTGCCATTTATGTATTACAAATAGTACTAGAGAGATGACTATCATTTTTATGTCAAGAAAAAAGGGCATGAGCCAGAGACAGTTGTGGCATGTGGGGGGGGGGGGGTACTGGAGGGTTCACTACATCCCCCTCTAAAAGATGTCAGCTGTTCTGAATTTGCCAGGTAGTATCTCTCCCATACACAGAGGTATATGCAAAACAAACAGAGGGTACAAGGAGGCTGAGGAGAGATTTAAAAGAAAGTTACACAGTACCCCACATGTGCCTCCTGCAACCTTTATATTTAGTTTAGTGATCAACATTTAGCCCCCTCAAATTGTATGTTCTAGAACCTCCCTAACCCAGAACTAGCATAATTAGGAATACTGGGACCAAGAATCTGGTGACTGACTTAGCCATATAGCTGCCTCATGGGGACTTCATCAGTTTGATTAGAGGTCTCATTTGGGCACATTGTTAGCATAGTAAAGTTTACAGGCAACATGCATCTGATCTTAAATCTAACAAACACATATAGCTAGTATAACAGGGATTCAGGCAGGGGCCTATATCTGAACAGAGGCCTCATTCCTGCATACATAGTGCACAAAGTAGGCTGTTAGGCTCATACAACTGATGTTAGATTTCACACTTAAATCTAGCAAGTGTTCTTGATTTTTGTAAATAAATAATCCCCTCTATATATTAATATAGAAACCAAGTTTTCCACTTGTTTTATGAACTATAAGTTACCCCTGAGTGTTATGTATAGGGGGGGGGGGGGGGCAAAAATGTTTCTTGTACCAGGCCACATTTTTAATTAGCTCAAACATTTAAATCAGAAATTAAAGATGCTTAAAAAAAACTGAAACCTCATAAAATTAACATTGTAAATTACTGAAATGTTACTGACCTTAAAATAATTTTACCGGTTAAAATGTGAACTTTATGAGATTAAGAAACATATGATAACATTAATGCTGCAAGCTGACCAGTAGATGGAGCTGTTCTGACTATTAAAGGACCATTAAAAGACAATTCAACAAGGAATACATTGTTTCATTATTGAAAGTGAAACATTATTGCATTTTACATACATTATTTATTTTGTTTCTTTTTGATGTACATCTGAAATTTGTACTTGTTTATCTTTCACCGGGGGGGGGGGGGCACTTGGGTTAAAGTGACAGTAAACTTTACATGTTTTTAAAATCAGGTTCAGAATCTAAGAAGGGCTTTCATTAATGATTTGAACTGTTCTCCAATCGGTACTCAAGCCTTACGGAACTTTTTTTTAGCTAGCGCGCTGATTGGGTAACAGTTCGGAGCACAGGATATTAGAATGGCATGGCTAGATTAAAACGTAAGTTTCAGTGCATCTTTTTTAGAAGTGAATATTAAAGTCCATCTAAAATATCTCTTAGATTCTGAACCTGACATTAAAACACATAAATTTACCATCACTTTAATACTTTTAACCCCCACCTTTTCTAACAACTTATCTGTACTTATTTGTGCTTTTAAGGTGGATTAGCAGTTTTGCATCAACCATCATGATAGGAAAAGTATTATTTGCAATAGCAGTGGGGGCATACTAGGTAATTTATTATAGCTAATATTGAGATTAGAAAGGAATATTTGTATGTTTGTTTAAATAGATGTTAAATAAATGATTACTAAGTAACCAAGATTAATCAGTGCTAAACCACCTTAAGGGAAGAGACAGTGGAAAGCCTATTAACCCTCCTGTCTCTTTACCTAAGTGCACATGTGCAAGCAGAGTTTCTGCTATATATGTATATTAGTTTGTGATTGGTTAGCAAGGGTTTCTTTTATTTTAGGGGACAAGGAAATCAGTAAAAAGGGAAAAATTAAAACAATATGCTCATATATATAGGTAGGTTATCATGCAGCTTCCCTTTAAACAAATTATTACAAATAATTTACTGGTATCAATCTAAAATCAATATAACTTTGTCCTATAATTCTATCATTAAAGGGACAGTCTATACCAGAATTGTTATTGTTTAAAAAGATAGATAATCCCTTTGTTACCCATTCCCTAGTTTTGCATAACCAACACAGTTATATAAATACACTTTTTACCTCTGTGATTACCTTGTGTCTAAGTCTCTGCAAACTGCCCCTTTATTTCAGTTCTTTTGACAGGCATCCATTTTAGCCAATCAGAGCTGGCTCACTGGAACTCCATGTGCGGGAGCACAGTGTTATCTATATGACACACATGAACTAACACCCTTTAGTGGTGAAAAACTGTCAGAATGCCCTGAGAGAAAAGGTTTAGGTTTCAACTAAGAATATCAAGAGAACAAAGCAAAGTTGGTGATTAAAGTAAATTGGAAAATTGTTTAAAATTATATTCTCTATCTGAATCATGAAAGTTTATTTTGGACTAGACTGTCCCTTTAATTCCACATAAATTCTTGTTACATCTACTACTACTGGTCTCTGTGACACTATATAATCTCTTTTAATCTTACAATAACCACATACATTCTCACTCTATTTTATTTCACCTTGTATTTACTCGTTTTGCTATTATTAACATTGTGCTAGAGCTCATCTTGTTGAAACAAATAACCCACCCTATCACTGTTACCCCATATATCTCTTCCATCATATACGCTTGTTACTAATTTCTGTTAATCTTTTTAACCATTAAAGTTGGACTTTTTAATTGTACGGCGTTGGACGCTTTTTTCCACAACAAGTATTGAATATTATATATATATATATATATATATATATATATATATATATATTATTCTGTATGATACACTATATTTTCTTCTTACAGCTCAATATAAACCCTGAATGGTGAAGTACGTATTAATGTGGGGGGAAACCATAATTTGCCAGGGTATTATTTAGGTGAAATTTAAAACAAGATGTAAAAAATATATAGGCTTATTGTCTTCTATATATTAAATAGCACTAGAGAGGTGGTTATTTATTGCTGTAAATATTAATTTGTTTTCTTTAACCTGTGGTGCTGTAGCTTATTGAGTAAATAATCATAGGTGTATTAACAAGTCAGCTCTCTAGCTGTCTTTTCCTTTTCTTCATCTTGCTCACTTTGGTATTATGTGTGATAACCTTGTGCATATATACAAGCAAACGTTATATTAAGAAACTGCAGATTTTGCTCAAAAATAGAATAGATTTGTAAAATATGTAAATGCCCAGAAAACAGTTCCAGCAAAGGTGAAAAATGTCTCAATATCAAAGCTTTGTGCCACCCTGGGCATAGTTAAAGTGATAGTAAATCCTAGTGTTTGTGAAACGTTAGGATTTACTAGTGCAGCAAATTAAGGGGACTGTCAGTCACTTCATGCTGATAGTTCCTTTATTTGTCTGCAGCGTCTCAGACTGCCACAACAGAATGCAAATTTTTCAATGAGGTGACGTTTCCACCTCTTAGCCAATAGCCGTGCAGGCCAGCTGGCATTATACTGGATAACTAGCACACTGTGCCAGATTACAAGTGGAGCGCTGAGAAGCATTGCACTCACTAGAGCGCGCTTCCATAGGCTCCTATGGGAGCCTCATTCTGATGCGTCATACACGGCATCAGAACGCGTGCAGAGGGTAAATAGCGCAGCAATGGACAGCAGTGTTAAATATATATGTATATGATTATATACATATATATTTATGTGTTACTATGTGTATATACAGATATTAACACATAAATATATATTTATATAAGCATATACATCTATATTTACAGGGAACACACAGTTTCCATTGACCACAATGTAAAGGCACTTTTCATTGCAATTGTTTTTTTTCAAACACCCCACTCCCATTAAGTTTAGCCCCAAAATACTGCCTAGTGCAGTTATTTTATTAAAAAATAAAGATGCTGCCATCTTTATTTTTAATGAAATACACTAGACAGTATTTTGGGGAAACCTGAGGCAGATTTATAAAATGAACCAGTGATCTGATCTCTGGTTAATTTTATAAGTGCTAATTGCTACTACGAGCTAGCGGTAGCAATAACCAGCCAGTTCTTTGCGGGAGCGTGATATTTTAGAGCTCCACTTGTAATCTAGCCGACTATTGGCTAAGATCACCTCACTGCAAAATAGCATTCTGCTATGGGCGGCCTGAGGCGCTCAGCACGGCGAATGCTGCAGAAAAATGTTATACTTCATGACTGAAAGTCTCCTTTATTTGTTGCACTGGTAAATCCTTGACATGTGCGTTTCGTTTCGTTCCGAATTTAAATTCGGACAAATTTGTCAAATTCGGAGATTCGGATCAATTTGAATTTCCGAATTACCGTAGCACCGAATCTAACGAATAAATCTGAATTAGTTCGGATTTATTCTTAACATTCGGAGGGCCATGGACTAATCACAATTACACTAGTATTGTACTGTATATTAGGTTATATCACTCTGCTATGGGTTGCACCTAATATTACAGTACATAATACTAGTCTAATACACAGCACATCCCACCTAACATATACCAAACTTCCGAATTTACGAATCGAATCCGAACCAAATACATCCGAATACATCTGAATTTATTTTAATCCGAATTAATCCGAACGAATCCGAAACAAATGCATTCCGAAAACGAAATTCAAAAACATCCGAATCGATCTGAAACGAACCAAAACAATTTTTTTCGCCGCGCACAAGTCTAGCGTTTCACAAACGCTAGGATTTACTATCACTTTAATGACAACATGAATGTTATGACAGTTGGCATCCTCAGTAATATAATTATATAGTGGGTTAAGGAAAACAAAAAACAAATAAACCTGTGCTTCTATGTTAGAGGAGAGGTGTGTGTTTAAGCTAAGAAGATACTAAGGTACACTTAGTGTAAGCTTACACACACACTAAATCAATATTGTGAAAGTAATAAACAGAATCATCAACAAGTAACTTTTAATAAATTATCAGCCAGATTACCAGTTTTGCGTTATGAGTGGCTTGGTACTAACTTGCAAGTTATTGTCACCGCTCACGTTTAATAGCGCTGCTATTACAGGTTTGCAAAAACCCGGTGTTATCAGGCAATATAACAGCATTGAGCTCCATACCGCACACAAATACCAGCGCTGCTTTGAGCTGGTTTTACGTGCTTGTGCACGATTTCCCCATAGACATCAATGGGGATAGCCGGCTAAAAAAAAAAGCCTAATACCTGCAAAAAAGGAGCGTAAAGCTCCGTAATGCAGCCCCATTGATTCTTATGGGGAAAGAAAAGTTATGTTTACACCTAACACCCTAACATAAACCACGAGTCTAAACACCCTTAATCTGCCGCCCCCAACTTCACCGACACCTACATTACACTTTTTAAACCCTAATCTGCCGCCCCCGACATCGCCGCCACCTACCTACACTTATTAACCCCTAATCTGCTGCCCTCAACGTCGCCGCCACCTACCTACACTTCTGCCGCCCCCAAAGTCTCCGCCGTCGCCGCTATACTTAAGTTATTAACCCTAAACCTCTGGCCTCCCACATTACCAACACTAAATAAATATATTAACCCCTAAACCTAAGTCTAACCCTAACACCCCTAACTTTAATATAATTAAAATAAATCTAAATACAAATTGCTATTATTACCTAACTAATACCTATTTAAACAATCAGCCAATAGGATTGAGCTCGCATTCTTTTGGCTGATTGGAGTTGTTTTAATAACTAATATCTCCAAACAGGAGTAAATACAGTAACTCTAACAACCTTTTCGCTAACATTTATAGTGATTGATTGTTAAGGGAATTCCCTGTTATTTATGAAGTTGTGAATATAGAACAGTTAAGCTATTATATGACTTTTCTTTTTTACAGGCTATCACAAAGTGTTTTTAAATTGTCCTTGGATGTTAACACTAATGCAAAGGATTGCATTATTTTATCTATAATAGTTTATTAAAAGTTACTTTTTAATGATTCTGTTTATAACTTTCACAATATTTAGTATGTGTGTAAGCTTACTTTAAGTTGTATCTTTCAACTAAGTGTACCTTAGTATCCTCAGTAATATAACTGATGCAATAACTTATATACTAAAGCAGCAGCCCTAAACCAAAACAGAGCTGAAACTGCCCTGAAATTCTTCTACTGTGACATTTAGCACCAATACAGCACTAACAGAATGACTATGGCTATTGGCACTGCTATACCACCATTTTGGCAACGAGCAATAGACTATTGTTTTTTACCAAAATGGCGGTACAGCAGTGATTTAATTATATTTTCTCTTGCCCATCCAGTGCTAACCTAGCATTAAAGCCCACTTTATTCATTTACAGATCTATTTGGACCTACAAAGCACTTAGCAATGCCTTTCCTCACTAATCAACAAATATTCTCCAGCCAACAATGACCTGCTCCTAGCATCTTCTTCCCATGCTAGACTGCAGGACTTTTCTTGTGCAGCACCAACCCTTTGGAACACACTTCCTCCCGCTGTCAGACTTTCCCCTAATCTGCCTTCTTTTAACCCATTCAGGGCAGAGGCAACTATATACAGAAAACAACGCAGACAGGAGGTCACTTGATCGTAAATGCGTTCACATTACTTCAATCAGTGCTGAATGGCTCCTGTAGGACTCTCTGTGTTGCTATGCACGTTCCCCAGTTGGATCCATGTGAGTTTTTACAAGGAGGGGATCAGGACGCCGCAAAACATTCCATGTCGTTCTAAAGACGTTAAAGCTCAACTGAATGCCAATTACCTAATAATTGCCCTCATCTAACTCTGTATTAACATCATTCTCACCATTGCAGTCCTCACCTCTTACACGTATTGTACCATTGTTTTACTTATATCAATTGTGCTCATGGACAGCGCTGCAGAATATGTTGGCGCTTTATAAAGTATAATACTAATAATAATAATATTAAATATATTGCACTATTTGTTTACTCAAACCTAAGTGTAGAGAATATGAGCTTATACTGACATACTGTCCGCTTAACACTGCACATCCTCATCAAAAACAGGTATGGCATCTAAAATAATACCCAGCATAGCATTTATTGTATTAAGAATAGAACAAATATAATAGCTTGCAGTTAGTTTTCAAATAAATACTTGATATACAGAAAAGTTATAGAATAAGTGTGAAAATTTTATGTTGTTTAATGACATTAGCAAACAATATATTAGGTTTTAAATTTCAAACAAAATACTCACTGTATCTTCCACAGAACTCCAAGTTTCCTTCCCTAGGGAGCACCAACAACCCAGTAAACCCTGAGCTTCCCTTTACTTTACAAGTATCTTAGTACAATATTTCAATAAAAACATATTTTGATTTTTGACACCAAATGAATCAAAAAGCAATTTTAGGATCACAATCTTGCTCTTGATTTTTGGAAGTTGGCAATTTCTGATTTTGGTGTGTTTTTCTAGTGATCATAATCCTAAACTGATTCTGCTATTAATAATCCTGAAGCTTGAAAATGTTGCTTCCCGAAAACAACAAGAAATAATTATTTGTGTCATTAATCCCCAGATTTCTCAATCCAAAATCCAAATGCGCAAGTTTTTAGCAATTATATTATACAATGAAGAGTCTGTATGTTGGTTGATTAATTGTAATAGTGTGTAGTAATGTATATTATGTTAACAGGATATGGTATATGACAATGTGCTGAACTGCTAAGGACTCAAATTCATGTGCGTATATTTATATATAAAATATATATTTTTGTTAGAGGCTAGCTGACTGGTATCTTATGCATGTACATATAACATAAAACAAGAAGGCAATAGCATATAGTCTGGCTTTTTTCTAATTAACAAATGTCCTTCTTTGGCCATTTAAAATTTTGGAAAATATAGAATAGACCTTTACATTTATCTTAAAATAGGATTGAAACTAAAAGCCTAAACAGAAGCTGGCAGCACTTGTCTTGTATGGCACAAACTTACCAGTTTGTCTAGCCTGTTGTGCCCCAAGGATTTTGTTTAGGAGAGGTAAGGTACACACCCATTGCAAAATGGCTCTGCTCCACAGGAATGCAATCTGTCTAGCTGCTCTCCGCGGCAGTCACAGCAAGGAATGTGCTTTAGAGTCATATAGGGCAAAGTAAAGCTCAGAATAACACCAGGGAATGGGCTAAACGAATGCCAGTGATA
Organism: Bombina bombina; assembly: GCF_027579735.1. NCBI lineage: Eukaryota > Metazoa > Chordata > Amphibia > Anura > Bombinatoridae > Bombina > Bombina bombina. The sequence goes on along the minus strand of NC_069499.1, from coordinate 1,197,363,344 downwards.
TATCTAATTCTTATAGCCTGTGCTAAGATTAAAACATATTAATAAGAAGGCTTCATTCTTTACAAGGGCCAAATAATGCTAATGGTAATAACCAGCTTTAAGGGGGATTCTCTGGGGATATCAATAAATAATAATGGCAGTGTTCTTCAAGAATCTATGTTTACAATAGCACCTCATTATTTACTTGTACCAATAACCTTATACTTATTTCACCCCTGAGACCATCTTTTGATGCTTCTAAAGCTTATCCCTGTACTTGGGATTTATGTGAAAATGAACAGAGTGCATGTTACATACTGACAGAGTGCATGTTACATAGATTGGGCTAGATTGCAAGTGGTGCGCTAGTTATTGCTCCTGCTAGAGCATTAACTTTGCTAGAAGTTCACTTTTTGTACATGTCGGGTAGCGCTCATATTACAAGTTGAAAGTAAAAAGATTGCGAGCAAGAAAAACCCAATGCGTGCAAAGAGTTGGACTTTAGATATTGTGACCACGTTAACATATTCTCCCCATAGACTTCAATAGAGTGCACAAACTAATAAAAACGTAACACCTATACTCGAGCTAACCCAAACTGAGATATTAATATTACACATTCCAATGTTCTTCACATTGAAATTTCTATATACATCTGTATATCTACCTATACCTATATATATTTATATAGATATATAGGTATAGATATATATATTAAAAAATATATATTTATTTATATATTATATATATATATATATATATACAGAAATATATATAGAAATATATATATTACATTTATTTCTCTGTGAAGAACATTGGAATGTAGGCCTAACGCGGCAATTGAAGACAGTTATCTTAAGATGCATTATGAAAATATTAAATATAAAAAAAACTCGCTGGGGAGCACGCTAACCTGATCCTCTTCTTGCCAGAGCCCCTGCTGTCTTAACAGGAAGCTTAGCGCTCTCGGCTCCAAGGACCTGCACTAAAGTTGGGAACCGTGAGCGTTAAACCAGGTGTTAGTGTGGCCGGGGCTTTGGCAAGAAGAGCGTGTTAAGGTAGGTAATTGTAGCTACAGGTGAAACTTTCACCTTTAGCTTCTAAACATTTACATTTGTTTAATGAAAACAAATGTAAATGTTTAATTAAATGTTTTAATTTTGTTTAAAACAAAAATAGTGCACCCAACAAATATTCGGGAAAACAAATTTCCTTGAATATCAGAATCAAAAAGTTTCTTCTGAAACAAAATTTTCTTACCTGCACATCTCTAATGTACATACACATATTTAGACATATCTATGTATATATTTACAGTATATATAAATATATATATATGTTAGAGGTTGTCAAACACCTTATACCATATATCTTTGAGCTCATATTTTTTTATTTTTATTATTATTTTATTGAGGTTTTTCAACATACAAAGTAAAAGGAAAACACATGAAAACAAAATGATAAAATTGTCTGCAAATGTCATACTTACAATCTAATACAGATGAGAGCTAGAAAATGACATTATAAAACAGGTATCATGGTTGCAGTCTAATGTAAGTAAAACTAGATTAATAGCAATCAAAAATATGACATTCAATAATATCCTAAACCTAATTTTCCTTTTTGAAGTAGGCCTTCTGTCTGAAACTAGTTGGGCCACTCTTGGACCCCTGATCTCGTAAAGGAATAAGCTACAGAGGGCATAAGGCATTAGACCACTCTTGGGCCTGTATATATCTATATATGAAGAAGTAAATAATCACTATAAGTATGGTGTAGATAGGAGGATCATTGTTAAATGTATAGAAATGCTTGTGTAATTAGCTTTGTAGAATAGTGTATTGAAATATTATGGAGGGAAAATGAATATTAGCGTATTAGTAAAGGAGGTGACAAGTGTAAGCCAGAGAATCAAGAGATCCTAACCATGAAAATTATATCTGGCCGAATGAGGCATGTTAACGACACATTAAAGGTAAGTACATTGCATTTCAAAGGCCTTATCACAGAAACCTGAATGAATATCACTAATCTCCTAATAAACTTGGGTGACGCTATGGACTAGCTTCTATTCCGCAAAGGTTATAGCCGTGGGTAGTGCTATGAATATTTTATTGAGTCACCTGCATCGGGTGTATGGACAGCCTTTTAAAACAATTTTAGCATCACACACAAACCAGTTCCCAGTTGAGCCCATATTTTATCAAATAGCATGTAACTGTAATTTTAATTATATTCGTTTTATGCAACTTTTTTTTAACTCCCTACCCTTTACGCGAGTTCTTCAGTCGCTCTAACCTGACAATCGCAAATCACAATTGTGCTTGAGGGAAAGTGTTTACTTTCAACTTGTAATAAGCACTCTATTTCAGACCTGTGCAAGAAGCGCTTATATATAATGTCACCTTTCTCTTCGTTTGTCTTTCTTCATATTTTTCCTTCTCTAGCTATTTCTCTGACTTTCTATTGAGCATCATAGCTACCATTCTCCACAAGTGTATTTCTGTGTTTCTCTCTCTCTCTATTACTCTAAAACACCCTTTGTCTCTCTCTATTACTCTAAAACACCATGGGGCCCATTTATCAAAGGTCTTGCGGACCTGATCCGACAGTGCGGATCAGGTCCGCAAGACCGCGCTGAATGCGGAGAGCAATACACTCTCCGTATTCAGCATTGCACCAGCAGCTCACAAGAGCTGCCCCCTGCAGACCGCGGCTTCATAACTGGCGTTTCTGGCAAGCCTGAAGACTCACCAGAAACACGGGCCGTCAAGCTCCATTCGGAGCTTGATAAATGGGTCTCCATATCTCCACCATCACTGCTTATTTCTACATCTTGTTTTCCTTTTCAATTTCACCTGACAATATTTAAAATTATGATTTTTTTTTTAAATTGTACATTGAAAAAAAAAAAGGGCCAAATATACTATGGAGCTGATTCACTAACGGCAAGATTACAAATCTTGCAAATCATTTTTTTGCAATTGCAAAAAGGTTAAGGTTTTTGCGCATTTAGGGTTGCGCAGGTATTACATTTGCAAAATAACTTATTTTGCGCACGCATTAACCCGAATACCGTGCATAAGCTAACTTGCTTTTTAGCGTGTGCATGCATGTATTCCCCCATAGAGATCAATAGAGAGAACAAGGTGGGGGAAAAAACACCCAAGAGCACGAAAACTCCATTGAATTTTCGTATTCCCCATAGAAATCAATGGAGAAAAAAAAATGTTTGAAAACAAAAAACAAAACACCCATTGCGCATACAACATAGTATATTCGCATTAACAAATATGAAATATTTACAGTAAATACATAGTTAAAATCTTTATTAAATATGAATATTGCATAAATATGTGCTATCATGTTTTTATCTGCTTAATGGCAACGGGATATAATGTACTTATATACAGTATATGTTTAGATATGTGTACATATATATGAATGTTTATATATGTGTATATATGTCTGTAAATACATATATACACATAGAAATGCATTAATATATATGTACACATATATAAACATTTGTGTATACATACATAATCCTCTTTAGACATGTATATGTATGTCTGTAAATACATATATACTACACATAGAAATACATTAATATATATGTACACATATCTAAACATTTGTGTATTCATACATAATCCTCTTTAGACATGTATATGTATGTCTGTAAATGCATATATACACATATAAATACATTAATATATATGTACACATATATAAACATTTGTGTATACATACATAATCCTCTTTAGACATGTATATGTATGTCTGTAAATACATATATACACATAGAAATACACATATATAAACATTTGTGTATACATACATAATCCTCTTTAGACATGTATATGTATGTCTGTAAATACATATATACACATAAAAAATACATTTATATATATGTACACATATATAAACATTTGTGTATACATACATAATCCTCTTTAGACATGTATATGTATGTCTGTAAATACATATATACACATAGAAATACATTAATATATATGTACACATATATAAACATTTGTGTATACATACATAATCCTCTTTAGACATGTATATGTATGTCTGTAAATACATATATACACATAGAAATACATTAATATATATGTACACATATATAAACATTTGTGTATACATACATAATCCTCTTTAGACATGTATATATATGTCTGTAAATACATATATACACATAGAAATACATTAATATATATGTACACATATATAAACATTTGTGTATACATACACAATCCTCTTTAGACATGTATATGTATGTCTGTAAATACATATATACACATAGAAATACATTAATATATATATGTACACATATATAAACATTTGTGCATACATACATAATCCTCTTTAGACATGTATATGTATGTCTGTAAATACATATATACACATAGAAATACATTAATATATATTTACACATATATAAACATTTGTGTATACATACATAATCCTCTTTAGACATGTATATGTATGTCTGTAAATACATATATACACATAGAAATACATTAATATATATATATGTACACATATATAAACATTTGTGTATACATACATAATCCTCTTTAGACATGTATATGTATGTCTGTAAATACATATATACTACACATATAAATACATTAATATATATGTACACATATATAAACATTTGTGTATACATACATAATCCTCTTTAGACATGTATATGTATGTCTGTAAATACATATATACACATAGAAATACATTAATATATATATGTACACATATATAAACATTTGTGTATACATACATAATCCTCTTAGACATGTATATGTATGTCTGTAAATACATATATACACATAGAAATACATTAATATATATGTACACATATATAAACATTTGTGTATACATACATAATCCTCTTTAGACATGTATATGTATGTCTGTAAATACATATATACACATAGAAATACATTAATATATATGTACACATATATAAACATTTGTGTATACATACATAATCCTCTTTAGACATGTATATGTATGTCTGTAAATACATATATACACATAGAAATACATTAATATATATTTACACATATATAAACATTTGTGTATACATACATAATCCTCTTTAGACATGTATATGTATGTCTGTAAATACATATATACACATAGAAATACATTAATATATATGTACACATATATAAACATTTGTGTATACATACATAATCCTCTTTAGACATGTATATGTATGTCTGTAAATACATATATACACATAGAAATACATTAATATATATGTACACATATATAAACATTTGTGTATACATACATAATCCTCTTTAGACATGTATATGTATGTCTGTAAATACATATATACACATAGAAATACATTAATATATATGTACACATATATAAACATTTGTGTATACATACATAATCCTCTTTAGACATGTATATGTATGTCTGTAAATACATATATACACATAGAAATACATTAATATATATGTACACATATATAAACATTTGTGTATACATACATAATCCTCTTTAGACATGTATATGTATGTCTGTAAATACATATATACACATAGAAATACATTAATATATATTTACACATATATGAACATTTGTGTATACATACATAATCCTCTTTAGACATGTATATATATGTCTGTAAATACATATATACACATAGAAATACATTAATATATATGTACACATATATAAACATTTGTGTATACATACATAATCCTCTTTAGACATGTATATGTATGTCTGTAAATACATATATACACATAGAAATACATTAATATATATTTACACATATATAAACATTTGTGTATACATACATAATCCTCTTTAGACATGTATATATATGTCTGTAAATACATATATACACATAGAAATACATTAATATATATGTACACATATATAAACATTTGTGTATACATACATAATCCTCTTTAGACATGTATATGTATGTCTGTAAATACATATATACACATAGAAATACATTAATATATATGTACACATATATAAACATTTGTGTATACATACATAATCCTCTTTAGACATGTATATATATGTCTGTAAATACATATATACACATAGAAATACATTAATATATATGTACACATATATAAACATTTGTGTATACATACATAATCCTCTTTAGACATGTATATGTATGTCTGTAAATACATATATACACATAGAAATACATTAATATATATATATATATATGTACACATATATAAACATTTGTGTATACATACATAATCCTCTTTATACATGTATATGTATGTCTATAAATGTTAAAGCCATTTACCTGCCTTTTTTTTCTAACACCCAAGATCGCATATCTTTGAGCCCTTATAACTTTTGTGTGCAATATTTTATTAAACAATGTTATTATGAGTGTAACTGTACTTTGTAATGTATTTTTGAAGTGTTTCATGAAACTTTTTTGTAAATTATTGACTACAACTCTTCTTCGCGATTTTTCAAGACTTCTAATATCAGGGCAATGAAAATTGCTTGTGAAAATACCATATCGCTCGCGGAAAGACATACCGCGCGACTTGTAATCTTGCCATAAATAGTTTAAGGGCTGTTTGTTTCAGTTTGTCAGCTCCCTAACATAACATGGGAACTAGATTGTTTTTTTTAGGGGTGATTTACATGAAAAGGTAGTAATGAAATTATTTCTGCATCTTTAATTTTCATCATTTTCTGCTATCTCTAAGTAGAATTTTATTGATATTTTATATTTCTTTATATTTATTTTTCAAACTATTTTGTGTTCATTCCTACCTTCTACAGTTAACTAATCTATGAAACTAAACTAACATGGATTACACATAACTGATTTTTTTTATATGATTGTTTGCCGTATACAACTCGCCCAATACCTCCTCCAAATGCTTCATAAAGCGTATAATATGGTTTTCTCCTTTATATTACTCTGTCTCAATACAACCTATATATTGTTTCATATTTGTCTTGTTTATGATAGATCAGTATATCCTTGGTTCAAGTCTTTCAAATATAGAATTCATTCAAACATCTGCTTTTTGATGTCACATTTATAAAGCAATTTATCCATCCAATGCTTTGTTTATAAGGTCAGATATTTTCAGCTAATTTTAGAATCTTAGCCTCATATTTGCAGGTGTCAGAGAACACTGAGGCTATTAAAGAGACTTACAGCTAGATTTAGAGTTTTGTCTGTAAAGACCCGCGTAGCTAACGCAGCTTTTCTTTCATGTAATTAGCAAGAGTCCATGAGCTAGTGACGTATGGGATATACATTCCTACCAGGAGGGGCAAAGTTTCCCAAACCTTAAAATGCCTATAAATACACCCCTCACCACACCCACAATTCAGTTTTAAAAACTTTGCCTCCCGTGGAGGTGGTGAAGTAAGTTTGTGCTTAAGATTCTTCGTTGATATGCGCTTCGCAACAGGTTGAAGCCCGGTTTTCCTCTCAGAGTGCAGTGAATGTCAGAGGGATGTGAAGAGAGTATTACCTATTTTAATACAATCGTCTACCTCTAGGGGATCTATCTCATAGGTTCTCTGTTATCGGTCGTAGAGATTTCTTCTCCTACCTCCCTTTTCAGATCGACGATATACTCTTATATACCATTACCTCTACTGATTCTCGTTTCAGTACTGGTTTGGCTATCTGCTATATGTAGAGGAGTGTCCTGGGGTAAGTATGTCTTATTTTTTGTGACACTCTACGCTATGGTTGGGCACTTTATATGTAAAGTTCTAAATATATGTATATAAACTTATATTTGCCTTGATTCAGGATAATCAGTATTCCTTTTCAATACAGACTGTCAGTTTCATTACTGGGATAATGCATTTAGTTATTTTTTCTTACCTTGAAAATTTTCATTTGGCCATTTTTTCCTGCATGCTGTTAGGCTCGCGGGGGCAGAAAATGTTTCTTTTTATTACGTCATTTTTGGCGCGTACTTTTTTGGCGCAAAATTTTTTGTCATTTCCGGTGACGTAATTACGCCGGAAGTTGTATTCTGTTACGCATGCGTATTCAGACATTTTTTTGCGCCAAAAAAATGTGGGCGTCTTTTTTACTCACATTATTTAAACATTTCTTTCTCATTGCTTCTGGTTTCTAGAAGCTTATTGTTTTGCATTCTTTCCCATTCCTGAAACTGTCATTTAAGGAATTTGATAATTTTGCTTTATATGTACTGTTCCTCCAGCTGTAGTTTGTGAAAGCTGTCATGATAAACTTTCCAATGCAGATTGTGTTTCCATTAGTAATAATCCTTTACCTGTTGTTGTTCCTTCAACATCTATTGTTCAGGATGTTCCTGTTAATGTAAAAGAATTTGTTTCTAATTCTATTAAGAAGGCTCTGTCTGTTATTCCTCCTTCCAGTAAATGTAAAAGGTCTTTCAAAACTTCTCACTTTTCAGATGAATTTTTAGGTGACCGCCATCATTCTGACTTATCTGTTTCTGATGAGGTTTTTTCCGGTTCAGAAGATTCTACTACAGATATTGATACTGATAAATCTTCATATTTATTTAAGATGGAGTTTATTCGTTCATTACTTAAAGAAGTTTTGATTGCTTTAGATATGGAGGAGTCCAGTCCTCTTGATACTAAAACTGCTAAACATTTAAATTCGGTTTATAAACCTCATGTGTTAATTCCGGAAGTTTTTCCAGTTCCTGATGCTATCTCAGATGTGATTGCTAGGGAATGGGATAGTCTGGGTACTTCATTTACTCCTTCTCCAAGGTTTAAGAAATTGTACCCTATGCCATCTGATAGATTGGAGTTTTGGGATAAAATCCCTAAAGTCGATGGGGCTATCTCTACTCTTGCTAAACGTACTGCTATTCCTACGGCAGATAGCACTTCGTTTAAAGATCCTTTAGATAGGAAAATTGAATCTTTTTTGAGAAAAGCTTATTTGTGTTCAGGTAATCTACTTAGACCTGCTATCTCTTTGGCTGATGTTGCTGCAGCTTCAACTTTCTGGTTGGAGGCTTTAGCGCAACAAGTGACAGATCATAATACATATAGCTGTAAGGAATATCCAATAAAGGAACTCAAAATACAGATTTAAGTAATTTAGTTTGTATCACTACTAGTAACAGTAGTGTTATATTATTTAACAGTTCACAGGTTGTTATTTTCCTACTAAGGTACCTTAATTTCAGGCAGTCTGTTATACCCGTTATCTCACGGCACTCCGGTGTTGATCTGTGCTGAAAACACTGAATGTGCGCTATACCGGAAGTTCCGGTTTCACTCCAGAGCACTTCTGGGAAATGTAGTCCTGCTCTGTGAGGAAAATATAAAACAGTAAGGTAAGAGTAATACTTGCTGGATATGAATTTGGATGTAGGTTCAGCTTTGCCAGATCGAGTCTTTGATCCACAGTAAGGTGAGATGAAGGAGGAGGCTCAGAGGAAATCCGGTCCTGTTTTAGGAGCTGTCAGTTCACACAGCTTACTCGTGCAGAGGCAAAAGTTTCTCCTTGCAGGTTTGGAATTGAGGCTTGGCACTCAGGTGTTCGTAAGAAACAAATCAGAATAACTAAGCAATGTTGCTTAGTTGTTCTGGCTATTTAAAGGGGATTTATCCAATAGAAAAAAAGGAATGTCTTAAAGGCACAGTAACCCTTACAGGACCCCCCTCTCAAGGACGCTGTTCCACAGCGGTAGGACGAGGTCTGTCCGGGTGACGGCGATGAAAAGAAGAGATCAATTTGGGAGCCTTAATATTAGAAGCAGGTTCCCAAGAATCCTCATCGGAAGAGAAATTCTTCCACCGAATAAGATACTGCAAGGTACCCCGACGCAATCTGGAATCCATAATAGAATGGACTTCAAATTCATCAGGATCAAGGAGAAGTGGTGGAGGAGGTAGAAGAACGTTGGTAACTCTCTGATCCGTATAGGGCTTTAAAAGTGATACATGTATCGTTGGGTGAATACGAAGGCTATCCAGAAGATCTAGAGTGACAGCGTTTTGATTCACTATACCTTTAATGCGATAGGGACCGATGAAAAGACTCGCTAACTTTTTGCTGGGTAATTGTAGTTTCAGGTTTCTGGTAGATAGCCAAACCTTCTCACCAATGGAGTAGTTTGGTGGGGTTCTTCTGCGTAAGTCATAATACTTTTTTGTGCAGCTTGCGAGTTTTCAATATTCTGATGAATGAAGTTGAAGTTGTCAATCAGTGAATTGTGTCACTCATCCACTAGAGGGAAATTTAAGTCGTCATTTGAATCCAGTAGGAAGGTGGGATGGTATCCATAGTTAGCAAAAAACGGTGTGAGTTTGGTTGATGAATTTACAGAGTTATTGTAAGCGAACTCAGCGGTAGATATGAAGTCAACCCAATTGTTTTGATGGAAAGAGCAAAAACACTGTATGTATTGCTCCAACCACTGGTTTACACGTTCTGCCTGGCCATTTGTCTGTGGATGGAATGAGGTAGAGAATCTATGATCTATTTGGGTGAGATTACATAATTTTGACCAAAACCTGGAGGTGAACTGTGTACCTCTATCTGTTGTGAGGATAGAAGGAATTCCGTGAAGTTTTACTATATTGTCTAGGAATAGTTGAGATGTCTCGGCAGAGGTCGGCAGTTTGTGAAAAGGTAGGAAATGAGCCATTTTCGTGAAAATATCTACAACCACAAAAATTGTAGTTTGATTTTTTGATGGAGATAAGTCTACAATGAAATCCATCGATAGATGTTGCCATGGTTTCGTGGGTATAGGAAGTGACATGAGTAATCCATAAGGGGGTTTTCTCTCTGGTTTGGAAGTGTTGCATATTATGCAAGTTTGAATGTATTGTTGTACGCTCTCTCTCATTTTTGGCCACCAAAACGACCTCTTGAGTAATCCCAGAGTGCGTTGTATTCCAGGGTGTCCCAAAAGGGGAGTATCGTGGTGGTTCTGTAGAAGAGCAGGTCTCATTGAAGTAAGTACATAGATCTTCCCTTTGTGATAGTAAATCCCAGATTTTTTTGGATGTGCAGAGTGATCTTGATCGGTCTCTTGGCTGGTATGCCTTTTTAAGTCTGACATAAAAGAGTCGGTGAGACCAATGAAACGGTGTCTAGGTATAATTTCTGTTGGATAAAATTGAGAGTCTGGTTTCTCTGGTAATCGAGAAAGAGCGTCTGCCTTCCCATTTTTGTTCGCTGGTCTATAAATAATGTTGAAAGGGAATCTAGAGAAGTAGAGGCTCCAACGGACTTGTCGTGCAGATAATGTTTTATTAGATTGCAAATATTGGAGGTTTTTATGGTCAGTGTAAATCTTGATTGGATGTGTTGTACCTTCTAAAAGATGTCTCCAGTATTCAAGTGCCTGTTTTATAGCTAGAAGTTCTTTGTCTCCGATAGGGTAATTCCTTTCTGCAGGAGTCATTACTTTGGAGTAGTAAGAGATGGGGTGTATAGGAGAGTTTAGATCTTTTTGTTGTGATAACACAGCCCCAATTGCGAAATCTGAAGAGTCAACTTCTAGGATATAATAGAATGATGGGTTTGGGAATTTCAAAATGGGTGCTGTAGTAAAAAGGCCCTTTAAGGTTTGAAATGCTGAATCGGCTTCTGTTGTCCATTGAAAATAGATATATATACTAGTTAACCTTGTTAAAGGTTTTGCAACTTTTGAGAAATATCTAATGAACTTCCTGTAATAATTTGAAAAACCCAGGAATCTCTGAAGGTCCTTCCTGGTCTTAGGTATTGCCCAAGTGGAAACGGCCTCAACCTTTTCTTGTTGCATTTCTATGCCAGTTGGAGATAAGTTATAACCAAGGAAAGTTACTTTGTCTGTGTGGAATAAACATCTTTCGGGTTTAGCGTATAGCTTATGTGATCTTAATCGTCGGAGTACTTCTGTCACATGTTCAATGTGGTCAGTATAATTTTTTGAATAGATTAAAATGTCGTCCAAATATATAACAACACTGGTATCTAATAAATCGTGGAAAATATCATCAATGAAGTGCTGGAAAGTGGAAGGGGCATTACACAAACCAAACGGCATAACCAGGTACTCATATAAGCCATACCTGGTTCTAAAAGCAGTAAGCCACTCATGCCCTTCTTTAATTCTAATGAGGTTGTAGGCTCCTCTTAAGTCTAATTTGGTGTATATGGTGGCTTCTGAGTTCCGGTATCAGTGGCAGCGGATAGCGATTTTTAATTGTTACTTTATTCAATTGTCGGTAATCGATGATAGGTCTGATAGTAGAATCTTTATTAAGCATGAAGAAAATGCCAGCTCCTGCTGGGGATGTAGATGGTCTAATAAACCCCTTCCTGAGGTTTTCTTCCAGATAAGCCTTAAGGTGTTCAAGCTCCGGCTGACTGAGTGGGTAAAAGTGACCAAATGGGATCGCTGCTCTTGGCTGTAAATCGATGGGACAGTCGTACTGTCTGTGGGGTGGTAGATTTTCAGCTTCTGTCTTGCTAAACACATCCTGGAAATTAGCATACTCCACAGGAATTGGATATTCTAATGTGTCAATTTTTAAACAAGGATGTTTTTTGGTACAATGTTCAATACAGAATTGTGAGTTAAACCTAATATGTGCTGGTAACCATTGTATATGCGGATTGTGTTGTTGTAACCAGTTAATTCCTAATACTATGGGATAGTTAGGAGAGGGTAAAACATCAAAAGAAATACATTCGCTATGACCTAATATAGACATGTGAATAGGTATGGTTTGATGTGTTATAGGACCCGTTGTTATGGGTGAACCATCAATCACACGGACACAGGTTTAGTTTTGCGAATAAGGGGTATTTTATTTAACTTAACAATTTGCAAATCAATAAAGTTGCCGTAGGCTCCAGAATCTATGATCCCATTAATCGTCAGATGACTTTGATCTCACTGTGAAATAAGCTGGGTTATGTACATTTAATATTGTAGTACAAGAATAGCCAGACTTACTTCGTTTATTCTTTTGGAGGATAGGGCAATCCTGGACGGTATGTAGTGGGTTCGCACAGTACATACATAAGGACTTAATCCTTCGATGAAGTCTTTCTTCAGGTGTAAGTGGACCTCGGGCTATTCCTATCTCCATAGGTTGTTCAGCCGATTTCAAGGTTGAAGTACTTTCACGTGAGTTTTGCCCAGTATAGGGTTTTGGACGAACGTCAGAGTTAAAACGTTCAGCACGTCTTTCGCGCAGTCTACAATCTAACAGTGTGGCCGTTCTCATTAATGCATCCAGAGATTTTGGTAATTCGACTCTGGCAAGCTCATCCTTGAGACTATCAGCAAGTCCAAGTCTGAACTGGTTGCGAAGTGCAACTTGGCTCCATTGGGAGTCAGATGCATATAACTTAAAATCTGCAACATAGTCCTCGACTGGCCTCTTACCCTGTTTTAGATTCCTCATGGAGGATTCTGCAGTTAGTTGCACATCTTTGTCTTGATATAAGTCATCAAGAGCTTCAAAAAATTCTTCAAGTGACCCTAATAAAGGATCTTCTGTCTCACATAAATTATCCGCCCATGAACGGGGTTCACCTTTCATGAATGAAATAATACTCAGAACCTTAACCCTCTCAGTTGGGTATGTTATGGGTTTTAATTGAAACAGAAGTTGACAGGAATTTTTTAATTGTCTATAGAGCTTACGGTTTCCAGAAAAGGGTTCTGGTAACATAACTTGGGGTTCTGGGGTATTATCCTGTTGTGATGATCTGAGGTTTATAGAATCCCTTATTATTGCTCTTAAGGACTGATTCTCTATTTGTACATCATGGACAGCTTGTGCCAGTTGATCTACTTTCTGTGATAAGTTATATACAATTTGAGGGATATCTGTTGGTTCCAATTCCATTTTAGGCTTAGTTATTATGTAAGGAATATCCAATAAAGGAACTCAAAATACAGATTTAAGTAATTTAGTTTGTATCACTACTAGTAATGTGATTACCCAATTTCTCTAAGGCAATCTAATTCAGCAGTGAAATAAATATAGAATGATTTATAGTTCAGAACCAAACTTATTTGGTACAGATAGTGAGATAGTGGAAAACAAGAATAACCTCCTAAAAAGTATTATGTTTAAGAGGATCACTAAAGTTAACAGGATGGAATGAGAGGATAAGTAAACCTTTCTATTTACTATGGAAGTTAGCTCAGGCAAAACGTTTATAGGCAGAGTGTTATATTATTTAACAGTTCACAGGTTGTTATTTTCCTACTAAGGTACCTTAATTTCAGGCAGTCTGTTATACCCGTTATCTCATGGCACTCCAGTGTTGATCTGTGCTGAAAACACTGAATGTGCGCTATACCGGAAATTCCGGTTTCACTACAGAGCGCTTCTGGGAAATATAGTCCTGCTCTGTGAGGAAAATATAAAACAGTAAGGTAAGAGTAATACTTGCTGGATATGAATTTGGATGTAGGTTCAGCTTTGCCAGATCGAGTCTTTGATCCACAGTAAGGTGAGATGAAGGAGGAGGCTCAGAGGAAATCCGGTCCTGTTTTAGGAGCTGTCAGTTCACACAGCTTACTCGTGCAGAGGCAAAAGTTTCTCCTTGCAGGTTTTGAATTGAGGCTTGGCACTCAGGTGTTCGTAAGAAACGAATCAGAATAATTAAGCAATGTTGCTTAGTTGTTCTGGCTATTTAAAGGGGATTTATCCAATAGAAAAAAAGGAATGTCTTAAGGCACAGTAACCCTTACAATAGCATTGTTAAACTTCTTCAACACGCTAATAACTTTGTCTGTGATGCCATCTTTGATATCATTAGAGTTGATGTCCGGTATATGTCTTTAGCTATTTTAGCTAGACGAGCTTTATGGCTTAAATCCTGGAATGTAGATATGACTTCTAAGTCAACTTTGCTTTCTCTCTCTTTCCAAGGTAATAAGTTGTTTGGTTCTCAGTTGGATTCTATAATTTCAACTGTTACTGGAGGGAAGGGTGCCTTTTTGCCTCAGGGCAAAAAATCTAAAGGTAATTACAGGGATACTAATCGTTTTCGTTCCTTTCATCAGAATAAGGAGCAGAAGCCCGATCCTTCCCCTAAAGGAACAGTTTCCGGTTGGAAACCTAATCCAGTCTGGAGTAAATCCAAGCCTTCCAGAAAGTCAAAACCAGCCCCTAAATCCGCATGAAGGTGCGGCCCTCATTCCAGCTCAGCTGGTAGGGGGCAGGTTATGTTTTTTCAAAGATGTTTGGATCAATTCGGTTCACAATCTTTGGATTCAGAACATTGTTTCGCAAGGGTACAGAATAGGTTTCAAAGTAAGACCGCCTGTGAGAAGATTCTTTCTCTCACGCATTCCAGTCGATTCAGTGAAGGCTCAGGTGTTTCTGAAATGTGTTTCAGACCTAGAGTTTCCTGGGGTAATTATACCAGTTCCAGTTCTGGAACAGGGTCTGGGGTTTTATTCAAATCTATTCATCGTACCAAAGAAAGAGAATTCTTTCAGACCGGTTCTGGATCTAAAAATATTGAATCGTTATGTAAGGATACCGACATTCAAAATGGTGACTATAAGAACTATTCTGCCTTTTGTTCAGCAAGGGCATTATATGTCTACAATAGACTTACAGGATGCATGCCTGCATATTCCAATTCATCCAGATCACTATCAGTTTCTGAGATTCTCTTTTCTAGACAAGCATTAGCAGTTTATTGCTCTTCCATTTGGTCTAGCAACAGTGCCAAGGATCTTTTCGAAGGTTCTCGGTGCCCTTCTCTCTGTAATCAGAGAACAGGGTATTGCGGTATTTCCTTATTTGGACGATATCTTGGTACTTGCTCAGTCTTCACATTCTGCAGAATCTCATACGAATCAACTTGTGTTGTTTCTTGAAAAACATGGTTGGAGGATCAATTTACCAAAGAGTTCCTTGATTCTTCAGACAAGAGTAACCTTTTTAGGTTTCCAAATAGACTCGGTGTCCATAACTTTGTCTCTGACAGAAAAGAGACGTCTGAAATTGGTTTCAGCCTGTCAAAACCTTCAGTCTCGATTGTTCCCTTCGGTAGCATTATGCATGGAGATTTTAGGTCTCATGACTGCTGCATCGGACGCGATCCCTTTTGCTCGTTTTCACACAAGGCCACTCCAGCTTTGTATGCTGAACCAGTGGTGCAGGGATTATACGAGGATATCACAAATAATATCCTTAAATCCCAATGTTCGATCATCTCTAACTTGGTGGATGGATCACCATCGTTTATTTCAAGGGGCCTCTTTTGTTCGTCCAATCTGGACTGTGTTCTCAACAGAGGCGAGTCTATCAGGTTGGGGAGCTGTATGGGGATCTCTGACAGTGCAAGGGGTTTGGGAATCTCAGGAGGCGAGATTACCAATCAACATTTTGGAACTCCGTGCGATTTTCAGAGCTCTTCAGTTTTGGCCTCTTCTGAAGAGAGAATCGTTTATTTGTTTTCAAACAGACAATGTCACGACCGTGGCATATGTCAATCATCAAGGGGGGACTCACAGTCCTCAAGCTATGAAAGAAGTATCTCGGATACTTGTATGGGCGGAATACAGCTCCTGTCTAATTTCTGCGGTTGACATCCCAGGTGTAGACAATTGGGAAGCGGATTACCTCAGTCGCCAGACGTTACATCCGGGCGAATGGTCTCTTCATCCAGAGGTTTTTCTTCAGATTTTTCGACTATGGGGTCTTCCAGAAATAGATCTGATGGCCTCTCATTTGAACAAGAAACTTCCCAGGTATCTGTCCAGATCCCGGGATCCTCAGGCGGAAGCAATGGATGCGTTGTCAATTCCTTGGAATTATCATCCTGCTTATATCTTTCCACCTCTAGTTCTTCTTCCAAAAGTGATCTCCAAAATTCTATTGGAGCGTTCATTTGTACTGCTGGTGGCTCAAGCATGACCACACAGGTTTTGGTTTGCGGATCTCGTTCGGGTGGCCAGTTGCCAACCTTGGACACTTCCATTAAGACCAGACCTTCTATCTCAAGGCCCATTTTTCCATCAGGATCTCAAATCATTACATTTGAAGGTATGGAGATTGAACGCTTGATCCTCAGTCATAGAGGTTTCTCTGACTCAGTGATTAACACTATGTTACAGGCTCGTAAATCCGTCTCTAGAAAGATTTATTATCGAGTTTGGAAGACTTACATCTCTTGGTGTTCTTCTCATAAATTCTCCTGGCATTCTTTCAGAATTCCTAGAATGTTACAATTTCTTCAGGATGGTTTAGATATAGGTTTGTCTGCAAGTTCTTTGAAAGGGCAAATCTCTGCTCTTTCTGTTCTTTTTCACAGAAAGATTGCTAATCTTCCTGATATTCGTTGTTTTGTTCAGGCTTTGGTTCGTATCAAACCTGTCATTAAATCGATCTCTCCCCCTTGGAGTCTTAATTTGGTTTTGAAGGCTTTGCAGGCTCCTTCGTTTGAGCCTATGCATTCTCTGGGCATTAAATTACTTTCCTGGAAAGTATTGTTCCTTTTGGCTATCTCTTCTGCTAGAAGAGTTTCTGAGTTATCTGCTCTCTCTTGTGAATCTCCTTTTATGATTTTTCATCAGGATAAGGCAGTGTTACGGACTTCTTTTCAATTTTTACCTAAGGTTGTGAATTCTAACAACATTAGTAGAGAAATTGTTGTTCCTTCATTATGTCCTAATCCTAAGAATTCTAAGGAAAGATCGCTACATTCTTTGGATGTAGTTAGAACTTTGAAATATTATGTTGAAGCTACTAAAGATTTTAGGAAGACTTCCAGTCTATTTGTTATCTTTTCTGGTTCCAGGAAAGGTCAGAAGGCTTCCGCCATTTCTTTGGCTTCTTGGTTAAAGTCTTTGATTCATTATGCTTATGTAGAGTCGGGTAAGTCCCCGCCTCAAAGGATTACGGCTCATTCTACTAGGTCAGTTTCTACTTCCTGGGCTTTTAGGAATGAAGCTTCTGTTGATCAGATTTGCAAAGCAGCAATTTGGTCTTCTTTGCATACTTTTACTAAATTCTACCATTTTGATGTGTTTTCTTCTTCTGAAGCAGTTTTTGGTAGAAAAGTACTTCAGGCAGCTGTTTCTGTTTGATTAATTTGCTTATAATTTCAGTTTTTTTTCATTATAAAGATTAAAACTTTTGATTTGGGTTGTGGATTATTTTTCAGCGGAATTGGCTGTCTTTATTTTATCCCTCCCTTTCTAGTGACTCTTGCGTGGAAGTTCCACATCTTGGGTATCTGCTATCCCATACGTCACTAGCTCATGGACTCTTGCTAATTACATGAAAGAAAACATAATTTATGTAAGAACTTACCTGATAAATTAATTTCTTTCATATTAGCAAGAGTCCATGAGACCCACCCTTTTTTTGTGGTGGTTATGATTTTTTTGTATAAAGCACAATTATTCAAATTCCTTATTTTTTGATGCTTTCGCTCCTTTTATCACCCCACTTCTTGGCTATTCATTAAACTGAATTGTGGGTGTGGTAAGAGGTGTATTTATAGGCATTTTAAGGTTTGGGAAACTTTGCCCCTCCAAGGTAGGAATGTATATCCCATACGTCACTAGCTCATGGACTCTTGCTAATATGAAAGAAATGAATTTATCAGGTAAGTTCTTACATAAATTATGTTTTTTTCCTACCGCTGCTTCCAAACAACGCTGGTATTGAGAGTTGTCTGAGTGGCTGCGTTAGGCTCCAAAAAGGGTGCGTTGAGCCAAATTTACAGCCACTTCAACCCTCAATACCAGCGTTGCTTACAGTAGTGGTAAGCTGGCACAACGTGCTCGTGCACGATTCCCCCATAGGAAACAATGGGGCAGTTTGGGATGATAAAAATCCTAACACCTGCAAAAAAGCAGAGTTAAGCTCCCAACGCAGCCCCATTGTTTCCTATGGGGAAACACTTTCTAAGTCTGCACCTAACACCCTAACATGTACCCCGAGTCTAAACACCCCTAATCTGACACTTATTAACCCCTAATCTTCTGCCCCCGCTATTGCTGACACCTGCATTATACTATTGACCCCTAATCTGCCACTCCGGACACCGCCACAACCTACATTATACATATGCACCCCTAATCTGCTGCCCCTAACATCGCCGACACCTACATAATATTTATTAACCCCTAATCTGCCCCCCCAATGTCGTCGCTATTTTACCTACACTTATTAACCCCTAATTTGCATCGCCGCCACTATAATAAATGTATTAACCCCTAAACCGCCGCACTCCTGCCTCGCAAACACTAGAATAAATTGTATTAACCCCAAATCTGCCCCCCCCCAACGTCGCCGCCACCTAACTTCAAGTATTAACCGCTAATCTGCCGACCGGACCTCGCCGCTACTATAATAAATGTATTAACCCCTAAAGCTAAGTCTAACCCTAACCCTAACACCCCCCTAAATTAAATATAAATTTAATCTGACGAAATAAATTAACTCTTATTAAATAAATTAATCCTATTTAAAGCTAAATACTTACCTGTAAAATAATCCCTAATATAGCTACAATGTAACGAATAATTATATGGTAGCTATTTTAGGATTTATATTTATTTTACAGGCAACTTTTATTTATTTTAACTAGGTACAATAGCTATTAAATAGTTATTAACTATTTAATAGCTACCTAGTTAAAATAATTACAAAATTACCTGTAAAATAAATCCTAACCTAAGCTACAATTAAATCTAACACTACACTATCAATAAATTAATTAAATAAATTACCTACAATTACATACAATTATATAAACTAAACTAAATTACAAAAAAACTTCCACTAAATTACAAAAAATAAAAAAAGATTACAAGAATATTAGGCTAATTACACCTACTCTAAGCCCCCTAACATTAAAACCCACCACCCACATACCCCTACTCTAACCCAACCCCCCCTTAAATAAACCTAACACTACCCCCCTGAAGATCTCCCTACCTTGAGTCGTCTTCACCCAGCCAGGCCGAAGTCTTCATCCGATGGGGCAGAAGAGGACATCCAGACCGGCAGAAGTCTTCATCCTATCCAGACAGAAGAGGACATCCGGACCGGCAGACATCTTCATCCAAGCGGCATCTTCTATCTTCATCCATCCGGAGCGGAGCCATCTTCTTCCCAGCCAATGCGGATCCATCCTCTTCAACCGACGCCTACTCGCCGAATGAAGGTTCCTTTAAATGATGTCATCCAAGATGGCGTCCCTCGAATTCCGATTGGCTGATAGGATTCTATCAGCCAATCGGAATTAAGGTAGGAAAAATCTGATTGGCTGATTCAGTCAGCCAATCAGATTCAAGTTCAATCCGATTGGCTGATCCAATCAGCCAATCAGAATGAGCTCGCATTCAATTGGCTGATTTGAACAGCCAATAAAATGCAAGCTCAATCTGATTGGCTGATTGAATCAGCCAATCAGATTTTTCCTATCTTAATTCCGATTGGCTGATAGAATCCTATCGCCAATCGGAATACGAGGGACGCCATCTTGGACGTCATGTAAAGGAACCTTCATTCAGCGAGTAGGCGTCGGTTGAAGAGAATGGATCTGCGTCCGCTGGGAAGAAGATGGCTCTGCTACGCTCCGGATGGATGAAGATAGAAGATGCCGCTTGGATGAAGATATCTGCCGGTCCGGATGTCCTCTTCTGCCCATATAGGATGAAACTGCCGGTCTGGTGGTCCTCTTCTGCCCCATCAGATGAAGACTTCGGCCCGGCTGGGTGAAGACGACTCAAGGTAGGGTGATCTTCAGAGGAGTAGTGTTAGGTTTATTTAAGGGGGGTTTGGGTTAGAGTAGGGGTATGTGGGTGGTGGGTTTTAATGTTGGGGGGTTTGTATTTTTTTTTTACAGGCAAAAAAGCTGATTACTTTGGGGCATTACTTTTTAATTTGGGGATTACTTTTTAATTTAGAATAGGGTAGGGACCTTTATTATTTTGGGGGGCTTTTTTATTTCATTAGGGGGCTTAGAGTAGGTGTAATTAGCCTAATATTCTTGTAATCTTTTTTTATTTTTTGTAATTTAGTGTTTGCTTTTTTTTGTAATTTAGTTTAGTTTATTTAATTGTATGTAATTGTAGGTCATTTATTTAATTAATTTATTGATAGTGTAGTGTTAGGTTTAATTGTAACTTAGGTTAGGATTTATTTCACAGGTAATTTTGTAATTATTTTAACTATGTAGCTATTAAATGGTTAATAACTATTTAATAGCTATTGTACCTAGTTAAAATAAATACAAAGTTGCCTGTAAAATAAATATAAATCCTAAAATAGCTACAATATAATTATTCGTTATATTGTAGCTATATTAGGGTTTATTTTACAGGTAAGTATTTAGCTTTGAATAGGATTAATTTATTTAATAAGAGTTAATTTATTTCGTTATATTAAAATTATATTTAACTTAGGTGGGTTTTAGGGTTAGGGTTAGACTTAGCTTTAGGGGTTAATACAATTATTATAGTAGTGGCGAGGTCCGGTCGGCAGATTAGGGGTTAATACTTTAAGTTAGGTGGTGGCGACGTGGCGGCAGATTAGGGGTTAATACAGTTTATTCTAGTGTTTGCGAGGCGGGAGTGCGGCGGTTTAGGGGTTAATACATTTATTATAGTGGCGGTGATGTCCGGTCGGCAGATTAGGGGTTAATAAGTGTAGGTAAGGTAGCAGCGACATGGGGGGGGTTCATAGGGACAATGTAGGTGGCGGCAATGTGCGGTCGGCAGATTAGGGGTTAAAAATATTTATTATAGTGGCGGCGATGTGGGGGGACCTCGGTTTAGGGGTACATAAGTAGTTTATGGGTGTTGGTGTACTTTAGAGCACTGTAGTTAAGAGCTTTATATACCGGCGTTAGCCCATAAAGCTCTTAACTACAGCCTTTCCATGGACGGTAGGAGTCTTGTCGGTAGAGGTGTAACGCTCACTTCAGCCAAGACTCTAAATACCGGCGTTAGGAAGATCCCATTGAAAAGATAGGATACGCAATTGGCGTAAGGGGATCTGCGGTATGGAAAAGTCGCGGCTTGAAAGTGAGCGGTACACCTTTACCTGGCTGACTCTAAATACCAGCGGGCGGCCAAAAGCAGCGTTAGGACCCCTTAATGCTGCTTTTGACAGCTAACGCAGAACTCTAAATCTAGGCGTTAGTGACCTAAGGTTAATTTTCAGAATAGCTGGAATTACACATGCGTGCTACACTATAAACACAGTGTTGTCCCCCAGTTAAAAAGCTCGTATGACTCTAAGAGGCCTATTTATCAAGCCGTCAACTATGCTGCATTCGCTGGCACCAATACGCTCGCCTAACATCGTGGCCGCAGACCTGAATACGACCTCCATATTTTATAAAAAAAGCCGGCAAAAAGCCGCACACTAAGTACGGGGCGATGAGCAGCGGACTGTTTTTAACTAACAGTCATCGATCTCGCTGCTATTCGGCTTTTTACCAACTTTATTTATACCCTGTCACTAAACACCGCAACTATACTAAAATGTTTAAACCCTATTCAGCCGCTCCCGGACCCCTCACCACAACTTTAATAAAGCTATTAACCCCTATCCCGCCGCTCCCGGACCCCGCCGCAACTAAATAAATGTATTAACCCCTAAACCCCTGGCCTCCCACTTCACTACCACTTACTAAACCTATTAACCCCTAAACCGCCAGCCCCTCACATCGCCATAAACTAAATTAAGCTATTAACCCCTAAACCTAACAACCCACTAACTTTACATTAAAATTACAACATCCCTATCTTATAATAAATTAAAACTTACCTTAATAATTAAAATAAACTATATTAAACTATTAATTAACCTACTCTAACTATTATACTAAAATTACATTAAACTATATTAATCTATTAATTAACCTACCCTAACTATTATACTAAAATTACATTAAACTATATTAAACTATTAATTAACCTACCCTATTATACTAAAATTACATTAAACTACCAATTAAATTAACTATATTACATATTTAAAAACCTAACCCTACTCAAATTATTGAAATCTACAATTAAAATTACTAAATTACAAAAAAATAAACGCTAAGTTACAAAAAATAAAAAACACTAAGTTACAAAAACAAACAAACCACAGTATCAAAAATAAAAACAAATTAGACTAATCTAATAGCCCTATCAAAATAAAAAGACCCCCCAAAATAAAAAAAACTCCTAGCCTACAATAAACTACCAATGGCCTTTCAAAGGGCCTTTTGCGAGGCATTGCGCCAAAGAAATCAGCTCTTTTACCTGTAAAAAAAAAATACAAACACCCCCCAAACAGTAAAACCCACCACCCACACAACCAAGCCCCCCAAAGAAAAACCTATCTAAATAAACCTAAGCTAACCATTGCCCCGAAAGGGCATTTGTATGGGCATTAAAAGGGCATTTAGCTCTTTTACTGCCCAGACCCTACTCTAAAAATTAAATCCACCCAATAAACCCTTAAAGGGACAGTAAACACCAGAATTTTTGTTGTTTAAAAAGGTAGATAATCCTTTTTTCTTTCATGTAATTAGCAAGAGTCCATGAGCTAGTGACGTATGGGATATACATTCCTACCAGGAGGGGCAAAGTTTCCCAAACCTCAAAATGCCTATAAATACACCCCTCACCACACCCACAATTCAGTTTAATGAATAGCCAAGAAGTGGGGTGATAAGAAAGGTGAAGTAAGTTTGTGCTAGATTCTACGTTGATATGCGCTCTGCAACAGGTTGGAGTCCGGTTTTCCTCTCAGCGTGCAGTGAATGTCAGAGGGATGTGAAGAGAGTATTGCCTATTTGAATTCAATGATCTCCTTCTACGGGGTCTATTTCATAGGTTCTCTGTTATCGGTCGTAGAGATTCATCTCTTACCTCCCTTTTCAGATCGACGATATACTCTTATATATACCATTACCTCTACTGATTCTCGTTTCAGTACTGGTTTGGCTTTCTACTACATGTAGATGAGTGTCCTGGGGTAAGTAAGTCTTATTTTCTGTGACACTCTAAGCTATGGTTGGGCACTTTTTTATAAAGTTATAAATATATGTGTTTAAACATTTATTTGCCTTGATTCAGGATGTTCAACGTTCCTTATTTCAGACAGTCAGTTTCATATTTGGGATAATGCATATGAAGAAATAATTTTTTCTTACCTTAAAATTTGACTTTTTTCCTGTGGGCTGTTAGGCTCGCGGGGGCTGAAAATGCTTCATTTTATTGCGTCATTCTTGGCGCTGACTTTCTTGGCGCAAAAATTTTCTTGTCATTTCCGGCGTCATACGTGTCGCCGGAAGTTGCGTCATTTTTTTTTACTTTTTTTGCGCCAAAAAATGTCGGTGTTACCGGATAAGCATTTAGGGGCCAAATAATGTGGGCGGCTTTTTTGACGCTTAAAAATTCGGGCGTCATTGTTGACTCCACAATATTTAAGTCTCATTATTTATTGCTTCTGGTTGCTAGATGCTTGTTCATTGGCATTTTTTTCCCATTCCTGAAACTGTCATTTAAGGAATTTGATCTTTTTTGCTTTATATGTTGTTTTTTCTATTACATATTGCAAGATGTCTCAGATTGACCCTGAATCAGAAGCCACTTCTGGAAAAACGCTTAACTGAGTTTCAGTTCTACCAAAGCTAAGTTCATTTATTTTAAATGTTATAAATGTTTATCTTTAGCTATGGTTTGTAATAAGTTATTATGATATACTTTTACATGCAGAATCCATTAGTGTTTATGCTTTATATATTTCCATTCTTACATCTTATGTACAAGAAATATTTAAAAGATGTCTGACTTCGTGCCTTCTAATAAAATTTTTAGGTCTTTTTCACTTCTTTTTTAATTATTGAAGTTTCAAATGACCAACAACATACTGATTTATCCTTTTCTGATGATGTTTTTTCTCTTTCAGAAATTTTCTTCATCAGATACTGACACTAACAAAGCTACTTTTTTATTATTTTTCTATTATTAAAGTACATTTGTTCTTTGTTGAAAAGGTGTTGATTGTTTTGGATATTAAGGTAACTAGTTCTTTAAGACTAGCTGACACTATTTCTGCCTATTTATTTCTTCTGTGTTTTCAGAGGTTTTCTTTCCAATTCCCCATTCTAGGGAATGGAATAGGCTGAGAATTTTCTTTTATTCCTTCTTCAAAGGTTTTAAACTATATTCTTTGCCAGCAGTTAAATTCAATTTGGAGGGTTCTCCAATTTATTGGGGCTATCTCTACTTCTACTAATTATGCTATTGTTTCTATAGCAAAATAGTATTTATTTTCCTTTAGATAGTTGTATCTTATTTATGGAAAATTATTTAGTTTCAGGTACTTTTCTTGGTCCTGTGATTTATTTGGATATTGCAATTGCTTCATTTTTTCTGTTTACTTTAAGATCAAGTATCAGATTATTATTGTTAAGGGACAACATTTACTAGACTAGGTGCTGTTGCATTTGTCTTGTTGTTTTGCATTTATTGATTATGCAAGTCCACTGTATTGACTGGTCCTTTAAACTGGACTATCATGCTAATAATTTCATTTGTGTCTTCATTTTATTGAATATTTTCGCAAATGAGGGTTAATCTATGTCTTTAGCTATTTTAGCTAGAAGAATTTTGTGATTTTTTAAAAAAAAAATCAAAAAAAAAATCCATATTTCTTTTGTTCTAAGATAATCAATTATTTGTTTAATAATTGGATTCAATTCTTAACTGTTACTCTGGGCTTCAAGATTGAGTTCTAAGACTAAAACTAGTTTGGTTGTTCTTATTAAGGAACAAATTCCTGAGTTCTTTCCCAAGTAACATGTTTTTAATTGGGGTTCGAAATCAGCTCCCTAATATTGCGATATACGTGCCGTATTTCAGCTTGGCTGGTAAGGGGCAGGTTAAGACTTCTTTGAAATTTATTTGGTTCTATTTTGTCCAAATTTCTTTGATTTTATTCCAGTAAGGCTAACACTTTCTTTAAGTGTGTTTCTGTCCTATATATTTTGGATACTGTTGAAGCATGGCTGGGCACCCATGGGGTTCAAGCGCTGCTCAGACCTGGAATCTTCTGGGGTATTTCTTCCAGTTCCTTTTTTTAGGAACCGGGTTTGGAGTTTTATTCAAACTATTTTGCCTTTTTATGGTCATTAATAGCATTATTTGTTTTCCTTAGATACAATAAATGCATACTTTCATTTTTCTGTTTTCATTCAGATTATTTTCTGAGGATGCGGAATCTCATATGATTCACTTGCTCTTCAGGACATAGTTAGAGGATCTTTTTTTCGAAAGCTCTTGATTCCTCAAACAAGGGTCACCTTTTTAGGTTTCCAGATAGTTTGTGTCACTGTCTTTGTCTCTATCAGACAAGGGATAATTCTATTGGGTTCCGTCTGTCGGTACCTTTAGTCTCTATTATTTCCTTCAGTTGCTATATATGCACAGAAGTTTTAGGTCTTATGGCCACAGCATTGGATTCAATTCCCTTTGCTCATTTTCACTAGAAAGAACCTTTCCAGTCTTTTATGAGTGTTGTTTCTTCTAGAACATGGTTGGAGGATCAATTTACCAAAAAGTTTGTTGATTCCTCAGACAAGGGTAACCTTTTTAGGTTTCCTGATAGATTCAGTGTCCTTGACTCTGTCTCTGACAGACTTGAGACGTCTGAAATTGGTTTCAGCTTGTCGAAACCTTCAGTCTCAATCTTTCCCTTCGGTAGCCTTATGCATGGAAATTCTAGGTCTTATGACTGCTGAGTTGGACGCGGTCCCCTTTGCTCAATTTCACATGCGACTTCTTCAGCTCTATATGCTGAACCAGTGGTGCAGGGATTATACAAAGATATCTCAATTAATATCTTTGAAACCGATTGTACGACACTCTCTGTGGCATATGTCAATCATCAAGGAGGGACTCACAGTCCTCTGGCTATAAAAAAAGAAGTATCTCGAATTCTGGTATGGGCGGAATCCAGCTCCTGTCTAATTTCTGCGGTTCATATCCCAGGTATAGACAATTGGGAAGCGGATTATCTCAGTCGCCAAACGTTACATCCGGGCGAATGGTCTCTTCACCCAGAGGTATTTCTTCAGATTGTTCAAATGTGGGGACTTCCAGATATAGATCTGATGGCTTCTCATCTAAACAAGAAGCTTCCCAGGTATCTGTCCAGATCCAGGGATCCTCAGGCCGAGGCAGTGGATTCATTGTCACTTCCTTGGAAGTATCATCCTGCCTATATCTTTCCGCCTCTAGTTCTTCTTCCAAGAGTAATTTCCAAGATTCTAAAGGAGTGCTCGTTTGTTCTGCTGGTGGCTCCAGCACGACCTCACAGGTTTTGGTATGCGGATCTTGTCCGGATGGCCACTTGCCAACCGTGGACTCTTCCGTTAAGACCAGACCTTCTATCATTTTCTTTTATTCCATCAGGATCTCAAATCCTTAAATTTGAAGGTATGGAGATTGAACGCTTGATTCTCAGTCATAGAGGTTTCTCTGACTCTCTGATTAATACTATGTTACAGGCTCGTAAATCTGTATCTAGGAAGATATATTATCGAGTCTGGAAGATTTACATTTCTTGGTGTTTTTCTCATCATTTTTCTTGGCATTCTTTTAGAATTCCTAGAATTCTTCAGAATGGTTTGGATAAAGGTTTGTCTGCAAGTTCCTTGAAAGGACAAATCTCTGCTCTTTCTGTTCTTTTTCACAGAAAGATTGCTAATCTTCCTGATATTCATTGTTTTGTACAAGCTTTGGTTCGTATAAAACCTGTTATTAAGTCAATTTCTCCTCCTTGAAGTTTGAATTTGGTTCTGGGGGCTCTTCAAGCTCCTCCGTTTGAACCTATGCATTCGCTGGACATTAAATTACTTTTTTGGAAAGTTTTGTTTCTTTTGGCCATCTCTTCTGCTAGAAGAGTTTCTGATTTATCTGCTCTTTCTTGTGAGTCTCCTTTTCTGATTTTTCATCAGGATAAGGCGGTGTTGCGAACTTCTTTTAATTTTTACCTAAGGTTGTGAATTCTAACAACATTAGTAGAGAAATTGTGGTTCCTTCATTGTGTCCTAATCCTAAAAATTCTAAGGAAAGATCGTTGCATTCTTTGGATGTAGTTAGAGCTTTGAAATATTATGTTGAAGCTACTAAAAATTTCCGAAAGACTTCTAGTCTATTTGTTATCTTTTCCGGTTCTAGGAAAGGTCAGAAGGCCTCTGCCATTTCTTTGGCGTCTTGGTTAAAGTCTTTGATTCATCATGCTTATGTCGAGTCGGGTAAAACTCCGCCTCAAAGGATTACAGCTCATTCTACTAGGTCAGTTTCTACTTTCTGGGCGTTTAGGAATGAAGCTTCGGTTGATCAGATTTGCAAAGCAGCAACTTGGTCTTCTTTGCGTACTTTTACTAAATTCTACCATTTTTGATGTGTTTTCTTTTTCTGAAGCAGTTTTTGGTAGAAAAGTACTTCAGGCAGCTGTTTCAGTTTGATTCTTCTGCTTATAATTTCAGTTTTTTTCATTATAAGATTTAAACTTTATTTTGGGTGTGGATTATTTTCAGCGGAATTGGCTGTCTTTATTTTATCCCTCCCTCTCTAGTGACTCTTGCGTGGAAGATCCACATCTTGGGTATTCATTATCCCATACGTCACTAGCTCATGGACTCTTGCTAATTACATGAAAGAAAACATAATTTATGTAAGAACTTACCTGATAAATTCATTTCTTTCATATTAGCAAGAGTCCATGAGGCCCACCCTTTTTTTGTGGTGGTTATGATTTTTTTGTATAAAGCACAATTATTCCAATTCCTTATTTTTTATGCTTTCGCACTTTTGTCACCCCACTTCTTGGCTATGCGTTAAACTGATTTGTGGGTGTGGTGAGGGGTGTATTTATAGGCATTTTGAGGTTTGGGAAACTTTGCCCCTCCTGGTAGGAATGTATATCCCATACGTCACTAGCTCATGGACTCTTGCTAATATGAAAGAAATGAATTTATCAGGTAAGTTCTTACATAAATTATGTTATTATCCATTCTCCAATTTTGCATAACCAACACAGTTATAATAATATACTTTTTACCTCTGTAACATAGTAACATAGTAACATAGTAGATAAGGTTGAAAAAAGACTGAAGTCCATTGAGTTCAACCTATACAAATCTAAAATACTTACAAAAAGCTCCAGTTAAGCTTAAATAACCCCATTAAAATGTGACCCATTTAATACTAGCAATCATATCCATGAATTTTGTTTATATACAGAAATTTATCCAGACTATTTTTAAATGTATCTATGGTATTGGCATTCACTACCTCCTTTGGTAATGAGTTCCACAATTTTATTGCTCTTACAGTGAAAAAACGTTTCCGTTGCAGGAGATTAAATCTCCTTTCCTCCAACCTTAAATTATGACCTCTTGTCAGAACCAATTTTCTTGGAATAAAAAGAGCTTCTGCCATCTCTGTATATGGGCCTTGAATATATTTATATAAAGTAATCATGTCACCTCTCAAGCGCCTTTTTTCTAAAGAGAACAGACCCAGTTTGGCTAGCCTCTCCTCATAGGTTAATTTCTCCAATCCCCTTATTAGCTTTGTGGCCCTTCTCTGAACTTTTTCTAGTTCTGCAATATCTTTTTTAGCAATCGGTCCCCAGAACTGCACTCCAAACTCAAGGTGAGGTCTTACCAGGGCTTTATATAATGACAGAATTATGCTTTCCTCCCTTGAATCAATGCCTCTTTTAATACATGCTAGTATCTTATTAGCCTTTGAAGCCGCTGCCCTGCATTGTGCACTCATCTTTAGCTTGTTATCTATTACTACTCCCAAATCCCTTTCCTCCTGTGTTTGGCTAAGTCTTGTCCCATTTAAAAAATACATAGCCTGCTTATTTTTACTTCCAAAATGTAGAACCTTACATTTTTCCGTATTAAATCTCATTTTCCATTCACTTGCCCATAGTTCTAATTTTAGCAAATCCCTTTGCAAAGAGAGTTCATCCTGCTCTGACCTAATGACCTTACTTAACTTAGTATCATCTGCAAAAATAGAGATGTCGCTATTTAATCCTTGCTCCAAGTCATTTATAAAAATATTAAAAAGAACAGGGCCCAGTACTGATCCCTGGGGGACGCCACTGATTACCTTTGTCCAATCTGAGTATGATCCATTTACTGCTACTCGTTGCTCCCTATCTTTTATCCAGTTATTTATCCATGAGCTAACATTTTCAGCTATTCCCAGTCCCTTAATTTTGTGCATTAATCTCTCATGTGGCACTGTATCAAATGCCTTTGCAAAATCTAAGTATATCACATCAACTGATTCCACTTTATCTATATTTTTACTTACTTCCTCGTAGAATCTAATTAGATTAGTTTGACATGATCTATTTCTCCTAAAGCCATGCTGATTAGAACTCATAATCTTGTTTACACGAATATGCTCATCAATATAATCCCTTATAATCCCTTCAAATATCTTCCCCACTATTGATGTCAGACTAACTGGTCTATAGCTTCCTGGATCATCCCTGCTTCCCTTTTTGAAGAGTGGCACCACATCAGCTTTACGCCAATCCTGGGGTACCATGCCTGAGGATAATGAGTCTTGAAAAATTAAGAGTAAAGGTTTGTCTATAACAGTGCTAACTTCACTTAACACCCTTGGGTGTATTCCATCTGGGCCTGGAGTTTTATTTACCTTAATATTTTTTAGTTTTTTCCTGATATCCTCTAAACAAAACCCAGTTAGTGGTATGGACTGGCATGTTCTATTCTGTTCCAAAGTATCATTCAATGGTTCCTCTCTTGTGTAAACTGAAGAAAAAAACTGGTTTAGTACCTCAGCCTTTTCCCTGTCATTATTTATCATGCTACCCTCCACACATTTTAATGTACCTATATTATATATATATATATATATTGATTACCTTGTATCTTTGGCTCTGCAAACTGCCCCCTTATTTCAGTTCTTTTGATAGACTTGCATTTTAAGCCAATCAGTGCTTGCTCCTAGGAGCTTCACGTGCCTGAGCTCAATGTTAGATATATGAAAAACATGAACTAACGCCCTCTAGTGGTGAAAAACTGTCAAAATGCTTTCAGATTAGAGGTGGCCTTCAAGGTCTAAGAAATTAGCTTATGAACCTCCTAGATTTAGCTTTCAACTAAGAATATCAAGAGAACAAAGCAAAATTGGTAATAAAAGTAAATTGGAAGTTTGTTTAAAATTACATGCTCTATTTAAATCATGAAAGTTTTTTTTTTTTTACTTGACTGTCCCTTTAAATAAACCTAACACTAAACCTCGACGTTCTACTTACAGTTTTCAAAGACCGGACATCCATCCTCATCCAAGCGGCAGAAGTCCTCATCCAAGCCAACAGAAGTCTTCATCCAAGCAGGCCGAAGTCCTCATCCAAGCCGGCAGAAGTCTTCATCCAGGCGGCATCTTCTATCTTCATCCATCCTGCACGGAGCTGATCCATCTTCAAGACATCCGGTGCGGAGCATCCTCTTCTTCCAATGGTCAACGTAGAATGAAGTTTCCCTTTAAGGTACATCATCCAAGATGGCGTCCCTTACATTCTAATTGGCTGATAGAATTCTCAGCTGATTGGAACAGCCAATAGAATGCAAGCTCAATCCTATTGGCTGATTGGATCAGCCAATAGGATTGAACTTCAATCCTATTGGCTGATTGCATCAGCCAATAGGATTTTTTTCTAACTTAATTCCGATTGGCTGATAGAATTCTATCAGCCAATCAGAATCTAAGGGACGCCATCTTGGAGGACGTCACTTAAAAGAACCGTCATTCAGTAAGAAGACTTTGTTTGAAGAGGATGCGCCGCGTCAGATGTCTTGAAGATGGACCGGCTCCCCGTTGGATGGATGAAGATAGAAAATGCCGCCTGGATGAAGACTTCTGCCCGTCTGGAGGACCACTTCGCCCGGCTTGGATGAAGACTTCTCCGGGCTTCGTTGAGGACTTCGGCCCAGTTGGATGAAGACTTCTGCCGCTTCCTTGAGGATGGATGTCCGGTCATTAGAACAGTAAGTCGATTTTCAGGGGGTTAGTGTTAGGTTTTTTTTTAAGGGTGTATTGGGTGGGTTTTATTTTTTAGGTTAGGGTTTGGGCCGCAAAAGTGCTAACTGCCCTTTTAAGGGCAATGCCCATCCAAATGCCCTTTTCAGGGCAATGGGGAGCTTAGGTTTTTTTAGATAGTATTTTATTTGGGGGTTGGTTGTGTGGGTGGTGGGTTTTACTGTTGGGGTGGTTGTTTGTATTTTTTTTACAGGTAAAAGAGCTGATTTCTTTAGGGCAATGCCCCTGAAAAGGTTCTTTTAAGGGCTATTGGTAGTTTAGTTTAGGGTAGGGTTTTTTTTAGTTTGGGGGAGGCTTTTTTTTATTTTGATAGGGCTATTAGATTAGGTGTAATTAGTTTAAAGATCTGTAATTTGTTAATTATTTTATGTACAGGGAGTGCAGAATTATTAGGCAAGTTGTATTTTTGAGGATTAATTTTATTATTGAACAACAACCATGTTCTCAATGAACCCAAAAAACTCATTAATATCAAAGCTGAATATTTTTGGAAGTAGTTTTTAGTTTGTTTTTTAGTTTTAGCTATTTTAGGGGGATATCTGTGTGTGCAGGTGACTATTACTGTGCATAATTATTAGGCAACTTAACAAAAAACAAATATATACCCATTTCAATTATTTATTTTTACCAGTGAAACCAATATAACATCTCAACATTCACAAATATTCATTTCTGACATTCAAAAACAAAACAAAAACAAATCAGTGACCAATATAGCCACCTTTCTTTGCAAGGACACTCAAAAGCCTGCCATCCATGGATTCTGTCAGTGTTTTGATCTGTTCACCATCAACATTGCGTGCAGCAGCAACCACAGCCTCCCAGACACTGTTCAGAGAGGTGTACTGTTTTCCCTCCTTGTAAATCTCACATTTGATGATGGACCACAGGTTCTCAATGGGGTTCAGATCAGGTGAACAAGGAGGCCATGTCATTAGATTTTCTTCTTTTATACCCTTTCTTGCCAGCCACGCTGTGGAGTACTTGGACGCGTGTGATGGAGCATTGTCCTGCATGAAAATCATGTTTTTCTTGAAGGATGCAGACTTCTTCCTGTACCACTGCTTGAAGAAGGTGTCTTCCAGAAACTCGCAATAGGACTGGGAGTTGAGCTTGACTCCATCCTCAACCCGAAAAGGCCCCACAAGCTCATCTTTGATGATACCAGCCCAAACCAGTACTCCACCTCCACCTTGCTGGCGTCTGAGTCGGACTGGAGCTCTCTGCCCTTTACCAATCCAGCCATAGGCCCATCCATCTGGCCCATCAAGACTCACTCTCATTTCATCAGTCCATAAAACCTTAGAAAAATCAGTCTTGAGATATTTCTTGGCCCAGTCTTGACGTTTCAGCTTGTGTGTCTTGTTCAGTGGTGGTCGTCTTTCAGCCTTTCTTACCTTGGCCATGTCTCTGAGTATTGCACACCTTGTGCTTTTGGGCACTCCAGTGATGTTGCAGCTCTGAAATATGGCCAAACTGGTGGCAAGTGGCATCTTGGCAGCTGCACGCTTGACTTTTCTCAGTTTATGGGCAGTTATTTTGCGCCTTGGTTTTTCCACACGCTTCTTGCGACCCTGTTGACTATTTTGAATGAAACGCTTGATTGTTCGATGATCACGCTTCAGAAGCTTTGCAATTTTAAGAGTACTGCATCCCTCTGCAAGATATCTCACTATTTTTGACTTTTCTATCATTTTCTTTTATTCCATCAGGATCTCAAATCCTTAAATTTGAAGGTATGGAGATTGAACGCTTGATTCTCAGTCATAGAGGTTTCTCTGACTCTCTGATTAATACTATGTTACAGGCTCGTAAATCTGTATCTAGGAAGATATATTATCGAGTCTGGAAGATTTACATTTCTTGGTGTTTTTCTCATCATTTTTCTTGGCATTCTTTTAGAATTCCTAGAATTCTTCAGAATGGTTTGGATAAAGGTTTGTCTGCAAGTTCCTTGAAAGGACAAATCTCTGCTCTTTCTGTTCTTTTTCACAGAAAGATTGCTAATCTTCCTGATATTCATTGTTTTGTACAAGCTTTGGTTCGTATAAAACCTGTTATTAAGTCAATTTCTCCTCCTTGAAGTTTGAATTTGGTTCTGGGGGCTCTTCAAGCTCCTCCGTTTGAACCTATGCATTCGCTGGACATTAAATTACTTTTTTGGAAAGTTTTGTTTCTTTTGGCCATCTCTTCTGCTAGAAGAGTTTCTGATTTATCTGCTCTTTCTTGTGAGTCTCCTTTTCTGATTTTTCATCAGGATAAGGCGGTGTTGCGAACTTCTTTTAATTTTTACCTAAGGTTGTGAATTCTAACAACATTAGTAGAGAAATTGTGGTTCCTTCATTGTGTCCTAATCCTAAAAATTCTAAGGAAAGATCGTTGCATTCTTTGGATGTAGTTAGAGCTTTGAAATATTATGTTGAAGCTACTAAAAATTTCCGAAAGACTTCTAGTCTATTTGTTATCTTTTCCGGTTCTAGGAAAGGTCAGAAGGCCTCTGCCATTTCTTTGGCGTCTTGGTTAAAGTCTTTGATTCATCATGCTTATGTCGAGTCGGGTAAAACTCCGCCTCAAAGGATTACAGCTCATTCTACTAGGTCAGTTTCTACTTTCTGGGCGTTTAGGAATGAAGCTTCGGTTGATCAGATTTGCAAAGCAGCAACTTGGTCTTCTTTGCGTACTTTTACTAAATTCTACCATTTTTGATGTGTTTTCTTTTTCTGAAGCAGTTTTTGGTAGAAAAGTACTTCAGGCAGCTGTTTCAGTTTGATTCTTCTGCTTATAATTTCAGTTTTTTTCATTATAAGATTTAAACTTTATTTTGGGTGTGGATTATTTTCAGCGGAATTGGCTGTCTTTATTTTATCCCTCCCTCTCTAGTGACTCTTGCGTGGAAGATCCACATCTTGGGTATTCATTATCCCATACGTCACTAGCTCATGGACTCTTGCTAATTACATGAAAGAAAACATAATTTATGTAAGAACTTACCTGATAAATTCATTTCTTTCATATTAGCAAGAGTCCATGAGGCCCACCCTTTTTTTGTGGTGGTTATGATTTTTTTGTATAAAGCACAATTATTCCAATTCCTTATTTTTTATGCTTTCGCACTTTTGTCACCCCACTTCTTGGCTATGCGTTAAACTGATTTGTGGGTGTGGTGAGGGGTGTATTTATAGGCATTTTGAGGTTTGGGAAACTTTGCCCCTCCTGGTAGGAATGTATATCCCATACGTCACTAGCTCATGGACTCTTGCTAATATGAAAGAAATGAATTTATCAGGTAAGTTCTTACATAAATTATGTTATTATCCATTCTCCAATTTTGCATAACCAACACAGTTATAATAATATACTTTTTACCTCTGTAACATAGTAACATAGTAACATAGTAGATAAGGTTGAAAAAAGACTGAAGTCCATTGAGTTCAACCTATACAAATCTAAAATACTTACAAAAAGCTCCAGTTAAGCTTAAATAACCCCATTAAAATGTGACCCATTTAATACTAGCAATCATATCCATGAATTTTGTTTATATACAGAAATTTATCCAGACTATTTTTAAATGTATCTATGGTATTGGCATTCACTACCTCCTTTGGTAATGAGTTCCACAATTTTATTGCTCTTACAGTGAAAAAAACGTTTCCGTTGCAGGAAATTAAATCTCCTTTCCTCCAACCTTAAATTATGACCTCTTGTCAGAACCAATTTTCTTGGAATAAAAAGAGCTTCTGCCATCTCTGTATATGGGCCTTGAATATATTTATATAAAGTAATCATGTCACCTCTCAAGCGCCTTTTTTCTAAAGAGAACAGACCCAGTTTGGCTAGCCTCTCCTCATAGGTTAATTTCTCCAATCCCCTTATTAGCTTTGTGGCCCTTCTCTGAACTTTTTCTAGTTCTGCAATATCTTTTTTAGCAATCGGTCCCCAGAACTGCACTCCAAACTCAAGGTGAGGTCTTACCAGGGCTTTATATAATGACAGAATTATGCTTTCCTCCCTTGAATCAATGCCTCTTTTAATACATGCTAGTATCTTATTAGCCTTTGAAGCCGCTGCCCTGCATTGTGCACTCATCTTTAGCTTGTTATCTATTACTACTCCCAAATCCCTTTCCTCCTGTGTTTGGCTAAGTCTTGTCCCATTTAAAAAATACATAGCCTGCTTATTTTTACTTCCAAAATGTAGAACCTTACATTTTTCCGTATTAAATCTCATTTTCCATTCACTTGCCCATAGTTCTAATTTTAGCAAATCCCTTTGCAAAGAGAGTTCATCCTGCTCTGACCTAATGACCTTACTTAACTTAGTATCATCTGCAAAAATAGAGATGTCGCTATTTAATCCTTGCTCCAAGTCATTTATAAAAATATTAAAAAGAACAGGGCCCAGTACTGATCCCTGGGGGACGCCACTGATTACCTTTGTCCAATCTGAGTATGATCCATTTACTGCTACTCGTTGCTCCCTATCTTTTATCCAGTTATTTATCCATGAGCTAACATTTTCAGCTATTCCCAGTCCCTTAATTTTGTGCATTAATCTCTCATGTGGCACTGTATCAAATGCCTTTGCAAAATCTAAGTATATCACATCAACTGATTCCCCTTTATCTATATTTTTACTTACTTCCTCGTAGAATCTAATTAGATTAGTTTGACATGATCTATTTCTCCTAAAGCCATGCTGATTAGAACTCATAATCTTGTTTACACGAATATGCTCATCAATATAATCCCTTATAATCCCTTCAAATATCTTCCCCACTATTGATGTCAGACTAACTGGTCTATAGCTTCCTGGATCATCCCTGCTTCCCTTTTTGAAGAGTGGCACCACATCAGCTTTACGCCAATCCTGGGGTACCATGCCTGAGGATAATGAGTCTTGAAAAATTAAGAGTAAAGGTTTGTCTATAACAGTGCTAACTTCACTTAACACCCTTGGGTGTATTCCATCTGGGCCTGGAGTTTTATTTACCTTAATATTTTTTAGTTTTTTCCTGATATCCTCTAAACAAAACCCAGTTAGTGGTATGGACTGGCATGTTCTATTCTGTTCCAAAGTATCATTCAATGGTTCCTCTCTTGTGTAAACTGAAGAAAAAAACTGGTTTAGTACCTCAGCCTTTTCCCTGTCATTATTTATCATGCTACCCTCCACACATTTTAATGTACCTATATTATATATATATATATATATATATTGATTACCTTGTATCTTTGGCTCTGCAAACTGCCCCCTTATTTCAGTTCTTTTGATAGACTTGCATTTTAAGCCAATCAGTGCTTGCTCCTAGGAGCTTCACGTGCCTGAGCTCAATGTTAGATATATGAAAAACATGAACTAACGCCCTCTAGTGGTGAAAAACTGTCAAAATGCTTTCAGATTAGAGGTGGCCTTCAAGGTCTAAGAAATTAGCTTATGAACCTCCTAGATTTAGCTTTCAACTAAGAATATCAAGAGAACAAAGCAAAATTGGTAATAAAAGTAAATTGGAAGTTTGTTTAAAATTACATGCTCTATTTAAATCATGAAAGTTTTTTTTTTTTTTTACTTGACTGTCCCTTTAAATAAACCTAACACTAAACCTTGACGTTCTACTTACAGTTTTCAAAGACCGGACATCCATCCTCATCCAAGCGGCAGAAGTCCTCATCCAAGCCAACAGAAGTCTTCATCCAAGCAGGCCGAAGTCCTCATCCAAGCCGGCAGAAGTCTTCATCCAGGCGGCATCTTCTATCTTCATCCATCCTGCACGGAGCTGATCCATCTTCAAGACATCCGGTGCGGAGCATCCTCTTCTTCCAATGGTCAACGTAGAATGAAGTTTCCCTTTAAGGTACATCATCCAAGATGGCGTCCCTTACATTCTAATTGGCTGATAGAATTCTCAGCTGATTGGAACAGCCAATAGAATGCAAGCTCAATCCTATTGGCTGATTGGATCAGCCAATAGGATTGAACTTCAATCCTATTGGCTGATTGCATCAGCCAATAGGATTTTTTTCTAACTTAATTCCGATTGGCTGATAGAATTCTATCAGCCAATCAGAATCTAAGGGACGCCATCTTGGAGGACGTCACTTAAAAGAACCGTCATTCAGTAAGAAGACTTTGTTTGAAGAGGATGCGCCGCGTCAGATGTCTTGAAGATGGACCGGCTCCCCGTTGGATGGATGAAGATAGAAAATGCCGCCTGGATGAAGACTTCTGCCCGTCTGGAGGACCACTTCGCCCGGCTTGGATGAAGACTTCTCCGGGCTTCGTTGAGGACTTCGGCCCAGTTGGATGAAGACTTCTGCTGCTTCCTTGAGGATGGATGTCCGGTCATTAGAACAGTAAGTCGATTTTCAGGGGGTTAGTGTTAGGTTTTTTTTTAAGGGTGTATTGGGTGGGTTTTATTTTTTAGGTTAGGGTTTGGGCCGCAAAAGTGCTAACTGCCCTTTTAAGGGCAATGCCCATCCAAATGCCCTTTTCAGGGCAATGGGGAGCTTAGGTTTTTTTAGATAGTATTTTATTTGGGGGTTGGTTGTGTGGGTGGTGGGTTTTACTGTTGGGGTGGTTGTTTGTATTTTTTTTACAGGTAAAAGAGCTGATTTCTTTAGGGCAATGCCCCTGAAAAGGTTCTTTTAAGGGCTATTGGTAGTTTAGTTTAGGGTAGGGTTTTTTTTAGTTTGGGGGAGGCTTTTTTTTATTTTGATAGGGCTATTAGATTAGGTGTAATTAGTTTAAAGATCTGTAATTTGTTAATTATTTTATGTACAGGGAGTGCAGAATTATTAGGCAAGTTGTATTTTTGAGGATTAATTTTATTATTGAACAACAACCATGTTCTCAATGAACCCAAAAAACTCATTAATATCAAAGCTGAATATTTTTGGAAGTAGTTTTTAGTTTGTTTTTTAGTTTTAGCTATTTTAGGGGGATATCTGTGTGTGCAGGTGACTATTACTGTGCATAATTATTAGGCAACTTAACAAAAAACAAATATATACCCATTTCAATTATTTATTTTTACCAGTGAAACCAATATAACATCTCAACATTCACAAATATTCATTTCTGACATTCAAAAACAAAACAAAAACAAATCAGTGACCAATATAGCCACCTTTCTTTGCAAGGACACTCAAAAGCCTGCCATCCATGGAGTCTGTCAGTGTTTTGATCTGTTCACCATCAACATTGCGTGCAGCAGCAACCACAGCCTCCCAGACACTGTTCAGAGAGGTGTACTGTTTTCCCTCCTTGTAAATCTCACATTTGATGATGGACCACAGGTTCTCAATGGGGTTCAGATCAGGTGAACAAGGAGGCCATGTCATTAGATTTTCTTCTTTTATACCCTTTCTTGCCAGCCACGCTTGGACGCGTGTGATGGAGCATTGTCCTGCATGAAAATCATGTTTTTCTTGAAGGATGCAGACTTCTTCCTGTACCACTGCTTGAAGAAGGTGTCTTCCAGAAACTCGCAGTAGGACTGGGAGTTGAGCTTGACTCCATCCTCAACCCGAAAAGGCCCCACAAGCTCATCTTTGATGATACCAGCCCAAACCAGTACTCCACCTCCACCTTGCTGGCGTCTGAGTCGGACTGGAGCTCTCTGCCCTTTACCAATCCAGCCATAGGCCCATCCATCTGGCCCATCAAGACTCACTCTCATTTCATCAGTCCATAAAACCTTAGAAAAATCAGTCTTGAGATATTTCTTGGCCCAGTCTTGACGTTTCAGCTTGTGTGTCTTGTTCAGTGGTGGTCGTCTTTCAGCCTTTCTTACCTTGGCCATGTCTCTGAGTATTGCACACCTTGTGCTTTTGGGCACTCCAGTGATGTTGCAGCTCTGAAATATGGCCAAACTGGTGGCAAGTGGCATCTTGGCAGCTGCACGCTTGACTTTTCTCAGTTTATGGGCAGTTATTTTGCGCCTTGGTTTTTCCACACGCTTCTTGCGACCCTGTTGACTATTTTGAATGAAACGCTTGATTGTTCGATGATCACGCTTCAGAAGCTTTGCAATTTTAAGAGTACTGCATCCCTCTGCAAGATATCTCACTATTTTTGACTTTTCTATCATTTTCTTTTATTCCATCAGGATCTCAAATCCTTAAATTTGAAGGTATGGAGATTGAACGCTTGATTCTCAGTCATAGAGGTTTCTCTGACTCTCTGATTAATACTATGTTACAGGCTCGTAAATCTGTATCTAGGAATATATATTATCGAGTCTGGAAGATTTACATTTCTTGGTGTTTTTCTCATCATTTTTCTTGGCATTCTTTTAGAATTCCTAGAATTCTTCAGAATGGTTTGGATAAAGGTTTGTCTGCAAGTTCCTTGAAAGGACAAATCTCTGCTCTTTCTGTTCTTTTTCACAGAAAGATTGCTAATCTTCCTGATATTCATTATTTTGTACAAGCTTTGGTTCGTATAAAACCTGTTATTAAGTCAATTTCTCCTCCTTGAAGTTTGAATTTGGTTCTGGGGGCTCTTCAAGCTCCTCCGTTTGAACCTATGCATTCGCTGGACATTAAATTACTTTTTTGGAAAGTTTTGTTTCTTTTGGCCATCTCTTCTGCTAGAAGAGTTTCTGATTTATCTGCTCTTTCTTGTGAGTCTCCTTTTCTGATTTTTCATCAGGATAAGGCGGTGTTGCGAACTTCTTTTAATTTTTACCTAAGGTTGTGAATTCTAACAACATTAGTAGAGAAATTGTGGTTCCTTCATTGTGTCCTAATCCTAAAAATTCTAAGGAAAGATCGTTGCATTCTTTGGATGTAGTTAGAGCTTTGAAATATTATGTTGAAGCTACTAAAAATTTCCGAAAGACTTCTAGTCTATTTGTTATCTTTTCCGGTTCTAGGAAAGGTCAGAAGGCCTCTGCCATTTCTTTGGCGTCTTGGTTAAAGTCTTTGATTCATCATGCTTATGTCGAGTCGGGTAAAACTCCGCCTCAAAGGATTACAGCTCATTCTACTAGGTCAGTTTCTACTTTCTGGGCGTTTAGGAATGAAGCTTCGGTTGATCAGATTTGCAAAGCAGCAACTTGGTCTTCTTTGCGTACTTTTACTAAATTCTACCATTTTTGATGTGTTTTCTTTTTCTGAAGCAGTTTTTGGTAGAAAAGTACTTCAGGCAGCTGTTTCAGTTTGATTCTTCTGCTTATAATTTCAGTTTTTTTCATTATAAGATTTAAACTTTATTTTGGGTGTGGATTATTTTCAGCGGAATTGGCTGTCTTTATTTTATCCCTCCCTCTCTAGTGACTCTTGCGTGGAAGATCCACATCTTGGGTATTCATTATCCCATACGTCACTAGCTCATGGACTCTTGCTAATTACATGAAAGAAAACATAATTTATGTAAGAACTTACCTGATAAATTCATTTCTTTCATATTAGCAAGAGTCCATGAGGCCCACCCTTTTTTTGTGGTGGTTATGATTTTTTTGTATAAAGCACAATTATTCCAATTCCTTATTTTTTATGCTTTCGCACTTTTGTCACCCCACTTCTTGGCTATGCGTTAAACTGATTTGTGGGTGTGGTGAGGGGTGTATTTATAGGCATTTTGAGGTTTGGGAAACTTTGCCCCTCCTGGTAGGAATGTATATCCCATACGTCACTAGCTCATGGACTCTTGCTAATATGAAAGAAATGAATTTATCAGGTAAGTTCTTACATAAATTATGTTATTATCCATTCTCCAATTTTGCATAACCAACACAGTTATAATAATATACTTTTTACCTCTGTAACATAGTAACATAGTAACATAGTAGATAAGGTTGAAAAAAGACTGAAGTCCATTGAGTTCAACCTATACAAATCTAAAATACTTACAAAAAGCTCCAGTTAAGCTTAAATAACCCCATTAAAATGTGACCCATTTAATACTAGCAATCATATCCATGAATTTTGTTTATATACAGAAATTTATCCAGACTATTTTTAAATGTATCTATGGTATTGGCATTCACTACCTCCTTTGGTAATGAGTTCCACAATTTTATTGCTCTTACAGTGAAAAAACGTTTCCGTTGCAGGAGATTAAATCTCCTTTCCTCCAACCTTAAATTATGACCTCTTGTCAGAACCAATTTTCTTGGAATAAAAAGAGCTTCTGCCATCTCTGTATATGGGCCTTGAATATATTTATATAAAGTAATCATGTCACCTCTCAAGCGCCTTTTTTCTAAAGAGAACAGACCCAGTTTGGCTAGCCTCTCCTCATAGGTTAATTTCTCCAATCCCCTTATTAGCTTTGTGGCCCTTCTCTGAACTTTTTCTAGTTCTGCAATATCTTTTTTAGCAATCGGTCCCCAGAACTGCACTCCAAACTCAAGGTGAGGTCTTACCAGGGCTTTATATAATGACAGAATTATGCTTTCCTCCCTTGAATCAATGCCTCTTTTAATACATGCTAGTATCTTATTAGCCTTTGAAGCCGCTGCCCTGCATTGTGCACTCATCTTTAGCTTGTTATCTATTACTACTCCCAAATCCCTTTCCTCCTGTGTTTGGCTAAGTCTTGTCCCATTTAAAAAATACATAGCCTGCTTATTTTTACTTCCAAAATGTAGAACCTTACATTTTTCCGTATTAAATCTCATTTTCCATTCACTTGCCCATAGTTCTAATTTTAGCAAATCCCTTTGCAAAGAGAGTTCATCCTGCTCTGACCTAATGACCTTACTTAACTTAGTATCATCTGCAAAAATAGAGATGTCGCTATTTAATCCTTGCTCCAAGTCATTTATAAAAATATTAAAAAGAACAGGGCCCAGTACTGATCCCTGGGGGACGCCACTGATTACCTTTGTCCAATCTGAGTATGATCCATTTACTGCTACTCGTTGCTCCCTATCTTTTATCCAGTTATTTATCCATGAGCTAACATTTTCAGCTATTCCCAGTCCCTTAATTTTGTGCATTAATCTCTCATGTGGCACTGTATCAAATGCCTTTGCAAAATCTAAGTATATCACATCAACTGATTCCACTTTATCTATATTTTTACTTACTTCCTCGTAGAATCTAATTAGATTAGTTTGACATGATCTATTTCTCCTAAAGCCATGCTGATTAGAACTCATAATCTTGTTTACACGAATATGCTCATCAATATAATCCCTTATAATCCCTTCAAATATCTTCCCCACTATTGATGTCAGACTAACTGGTCTATAGCTTCCTGGATCATCCCTGCTTCCCTTTTTGAAGAGTGGCACCACATCAGCTTTACGCCAATCCTGGGGTACCATGCCTGAGGATAATGAGTCTTGAAAAATTAAGAGTAAAGGTTTGTCTATAACAGTGCTAACTTCACTTAACACCCTTGGGTGTATTCCATCTGGGCCTGGAGTTTTATTTACCTTAATATTTTTTAGTTTTTTCCTGATATCCTCTAAACAAAACCCAGTTAGTGGTATGGACTGGCATGTTCTATTCTGTTCCAAAGTATCATTCAATGGTTCCTCTCTTGTGTAAACTGAAGAAAAAAACTGGTTTAGTACCTCAGCCTTTTCCCTGTCATTATTTATCATGCTACCCTCCACACATTTTAATGTACCTATATTATATATATATATATATATTGATTACCTTGTATCTTTGGCTCTGCAAACTGCCCCCTTATTTCAGTTCTTTTGATAGACTTGCATTTTAAGCCAATCAGTGCTTGCTCCTAGGAGCTTCACGTGCCTGAGCTCAATGTTAGATATATGAAAAAC
This sequence comes from Bombina bombina, assembly GCF_027579735.1. Classification (NCBI taxonomy): domain Eukaryota; kingdom Metazoa; phylum Chordata; class Amphibia; order Anura; family Bombinatoridae; genus Bombina; species Bombina bombina. Next base: position 1,197,319,520 of record NC_069499.1, on the reverse strand, counting down.
ATGAACTAACGCCCTCTAGTGGTGAAAAACTGTCAAAATGCTTTCAGATTAGAGGTGGCCTTCAAGGTCTAAGAAATTAGCTTATGAACCTCCTAGATTTAGCTTTCAACTAAGAATATCAAGAGAACAAAGCAAAATTGGTAATAAAAGTAAATTGGAAGTTTGTTTAAAATTACATGCTCTATTTAAATCATGAAAGTTTTTTTTTTTTTACTTGACTGTCCCTTTAAATAAACCTAACACTAAACCTCGACGTTCTACTTACAGTTTTCAAAGACCGGACATCCATCCTCATCCAAGCGGCAGAAGTCCTCATCCAAGCCAACAGAAGTCTTCATCCAAGCAGGCCGAAGTCCTCATCCAAGCCGGCAGAAGTCTTCATCCAGGCGGCATCTTCTATCTTCATCCATCCTGCACGGAGCTGATCCATCTTCAAGACATCCGGTGCGGAGCATCCTCTTCTTCCAATGGTCAACGTAGAATGAAGTTTCCCTTTAAGGTACATCATCCAAGATGGCGTCCCTTACATTCTAATTGGCTGATAGAATTCTCAGCTGATTGGAACAGCCAATAGAATGCAAGCTCAATCCTATTGGCTGATTGGATCAGCCAATAGGATTGAACTTCAATCCTATTGGCTGATTGCATCAGCCAATAGGATTTTTTTCTAACTTAATTCCGATTGGCTGATAGAATTCTATCAGCCAATCAGAATCTAAGGGACGCCATCTTGGAGGACGTCACTTAAAAGAACCGTCATTCAGTAAGAAGACTTTGTTTGAAGAGGATGCGCCGCGTCAGATGTCTTGAAGATGGACCGGCTCCCCGTTGGATGGATGAAGATAGAAAATGCCGCCTGGATGAAGACTTCTGCCCGTCTGGAGGACCACTTCGCCCGGCTTGGATGAAGACTTCTCCGGGCTTCGTTGAGGACTTCGGCCCAGTTGGATGAAGACTTCTGCCGCTTCCTTGAGGATGGATGTCCGGTCATTAGAACAGTAAGTCGATTTTCAGGGGGTTAGTGTTAGGTTTTTTTTTAAGGGTGTATTGGGTGGGTTTTATTTTTTAGGTTAGGGTTTGGGCCGCAAAAGTGCTAACTGCCCTTTTAAGGGCAATGCCCATCCAAATGCCCTTTTCAGGGCAATGGGGAGCTTAGGTTTTTTTAGATAGTATTTTATTTGGGGGTTGGTTGTGTGGGTGGTGGGTTTTACTGTTGGGGTGGTTGTTTGTATTTTTTTTACAGGTAAAAGAGCTGATTTCTTTAGGGCAATGCCCCTGAAAAGGTTCTTTTAAGGGCTATTGGTAGTTTAGTTTAGGGTAGGGTTTTTTTTAGTTTGGGGGAGGCTTTTTTTTATTTTGATAGGGCTATTAGATTAGGTGTAATTAGTTTAAAGATCTGTAATTTGTTAATTATTTTATGTACAGGGAGTGCAGAATTATTAGGCAAGTTGTATTTTTGAGGATTAATTTTATTATTGAACAACAACCATGTTCTCAATGAACCCAAAAAACTCATTAATATCAAAGCTGAATATTTTTGGAAGTAGTTTTTAGTTTGTTTTTTAGTTTTAGCTATTTTAGGGGGATATCTGTGTGTGCAGGTGACTATTACTGTGCATAATTATTAGGCAACTTAACAAAAAACAAATATATACCCATTTCAATTATTTATTTTTACCAGTGAAACCAATATAACATCTCAACATTCACAAATATACATTTCTGACATTCAAAAACAAAACAAAAACAAATCAGTGACCAATATAGCCACCTTTCTTTGCAAGGACACTCAAAAGCCTGCCATCCATGGAGTCTGTCAGTGTTTTGATCTGTTCACCATCAACATTGCGTGCAGCAGCAACCACAGCCTCCCAGACACTGTTCAGAGAGGTGTACTGTTTTCCCTCCTTGTAAATCTCACATTTGATGATGGACCACAGGTTCTCAATGGGGTTCAGATCAGGTGAACAAGGAGGCCATGTCATTAGATTTTCTTCTTTTATACCCTTTCTTGCCAGCCACGCTGTGGAGTACTTGGACGCGTGTGATGGAGCATTGTCCTGCATGAAAATCATGTTTTTCTTGAAGGATGCAGACTTCTTCCTGTACCACTGCTTGAAGAAGGTGTCTTCCAGAAACTCGCAATAGGACTGGGAGTTGAGCTTGACTCCATCCTCAACCCGAAAAGGCCCCACAAGCTCATCTTTGATGATACCAGCCCAAACCAGTACTCCACCTCCACCTTGCTGGCGTCTGAGTCGGACTGGAGCTCTCTGCCCTTTACCAATCCAGCCATAGGCCCATCCATCTGGCCCATCAAGACTCACTCTCATTTCATCAGTCCATAAAACCTTAGAAAAATCAGTCTTGAGATATTTCTTGGCCCAGTCTTGACGTTTCAGCTTGTGTGTCTTGTTCAGTGGTGGTCGTCTTTCAGCCTTTCTTACCTTGGCCATGTCTCTGAGTATTGCACACCTTGTGCTTTTGGGCACTCCAGTGATGTTGCAGCTCTGAAATATGGCCAAACTGGTGGCAAGTGGCATCTTGGCAGCTGCACGCTTGACTTTTCTCAGTTTATGGGCAGTTATTTTGCGCCTTGGTTTTTCCACACGCTTCTTGCGACCCTGTTGACTATTTTGAATGAAACGCTTGATTGTTCGATGATCACGCTTCAGAAGCTTTGCAATTTTAAGAGTACTGCATCCCTCTGCAAGATATCTCACTATTTTTGACTTTTCTATCATTTTCTTTTATTCCATCAGGATCTCAAATCCTTAAATTTGAAGGTATGGAGATTGAACGCTTGATTCTCAGTCATAGAGGTTTCTCTGACTCTCTGATTAATACTATGTTACAGGCTCGTAAATCTGTATCTAGGAAGATATATTATCGAGTCTGGAAGATTTACATTTCTTGGTGTTTTTCTCATCATTTTTCTTGGCATTCTTTTAGAATTCCTAGAATTCTTCAGAATGGTTTGGATAAAGGTTTGTCTGCAAGTTCCTTGAAAGGACAAATCTCTGCTCTTTCTGTTCTTTTTCACAGAAAGATTGCTAATCTTCCTGATATTCATTGTTTTGTACAAGCTTTGGTTCGTATAAAACCTGTTATTAAGTCAATTTCTCCTCCTTGAAGTTTGAATTTGGTTCTGGGGGCTCTTCAAGCTCCTCCGTTTGAACCTATGCATTCGCTGGACATTAAATTACTTTTTTGGAAAGTTTTGTTTCTTTTGGCCATCTCTTCTGCTAGAAGAGTTTCTGATTTATCTGCTCTTTCTTGTGAGTCTCCTTTTCTGATTTTTCATCAGGATAAGGCGGTGTTGCGAACTTCTTTTAATTTTTACCTAAGGTTGTGAATTCTAACAACATTAGTAGAGAAATTGTGGTTCCTTCATTGTGTCCTAATCCTAAAAATTCTAAGGAAAGATCGTTGCATTCTTTGGATGTAGTTAGAGCTTTGAAATATTATGTTGAAGCTACTAAAAATTTCCGAAAGACTTCTAGTCTATTTGTTATCTTTTCCGGTTCTAGGAAAGGTCAGAAGGCCTCTGCCATTTCTTTGGCGTCTTGGTTAAAGTCTTTGATTCATCATGCTTATGTCGAGTCGGGTAAAACTCCGCCTCAAAGGATTACAGCTCATTCTACTAGGTCAGTTTCTACTTTCTGGGCGTTTAGGAATGAAGCTTCGGTTGATCAGATTTGCAAAGCAGCAACTTGGTCTTCTTTGCGTACTTTTACTAAATTCTACCATTTTTGATGTGTTTTCTTTTTCTGAAGCAGTTTTTGGTAGAAAAGTACTTCAGGCAGCTGTTTCAGTTTGATTCTTCTGCTTATAATTTCAGTTTTTTTTCATTATAAGATTTAAACTTTATTTTGGGTGTGGATTATTTTCAGCGGAATTGGCTGTCTTTATTTTATCCCTCCCTCTCTAGTGACTCTTGCGTGGAAGATCCACATCTTGGGTATTCATTATCCCATACGTCACTAGCTCATGGACTCTTGCTAATTACATGAAAGAAAACATAATTTATGTAAGAACTTACCTGATAAATTCATTTCTTTCATATTAGCAAGAGTCCATGAGGCCCACCCTTTTTTTGTGGTGGTTATGATTTTTTTGTATAAAGCACAATTATTCCAATTCCTTATTTTTTATGCTTTCGCACTTTTGTCACCCCACTTCTTGGCTATGCGTTAAACTGATTTGTGGGTGTGGTGAGGGGTGTATTTATAGGCATTTTGAGGTTTGGGAAACTTTGCCCCTCCTGGTAGGAATGTATATCCCATACGTCACTAGCTCATGGACTCTTGCTAATATGAAAGAAATGAATTTATCAGGTAAGTTCTTACATAAATTATGTTATTATCCATTCTCCAATTTTGCATAACCAACACAGTTATAATAATATACTTTTTACCTCTGTAACATAGTAACATAGTAACATAGTAGATAAGGTTGAAAAAAGACTGAAGTCCATTGAGTTCAACCTATACAAATCTAAAATACTTACAAAAAGCTCCAGTTAAGCTTAAATAACCCCATTAAAATGTGACCCATTTAATACTAGCAATCATATCCATGAATTTTGTTTATATACAGAAATTTATCCAGACTATTTTTAAATGTATCTATGGTATTGGCATTCACTACCTCCTTTGGTAATGAGTTCCACAATTTTATTGCTCTTACAGTGAAAAAACGTTTCCGTTGCAGGAAATTAAATCTCCTTTCCTCCAACCTTAAATTATGACCTCTTGTCAGAACCAATTTTCTTGGAATAAAAAGAGCTTCTGCCATCTCTGTATATGGGCCTTGAATATATTTATATAAAGTAATCATGTCACCTCTCAAGCGCCTTTTTTCTAAAGAGAACAGACCCAGTTTGGCTAGCCTCTCCTCATAGGTTAATTTCTCCAATCCCCTTATTAGCTTTGTGGCCCTTCTCTGAACTTTTTCTAGTTCTGCAATATCTTTTTTAGCAATCGGTCCCCAGAACTGCACTCCAAACTCAAGGTGAGGTCTTACCAGGGCTTTATATAATGACAGAATTATGCTTTCCTCCCTTGAATCAATGCCTCTTTTAATACATGCTAGTATCTTATTAGCCTTTGAAGCCGCTGCCCTGCATTGTGCACTCATCTTTAGCTTGTTATCTATTACTACTCCCAAATCCCTTTCCTCCTGTGTTTGGCTAAGTCTTGTCCCATTTAAAAAATACATAGCCTGCTTATTTTTACTTCCAAAATGTAGAACCTTACATTTTTCCGTATTAAATCTCATTTTCCATTCACTTGCCCATAGTTCTAATTTTAGCAAATCCCTTTGCAAAGAGAGTTCATCCTGCTCTGACCTAATGACCTTACTTAACTTAGTATCATCTGCAAAAATAGAGATGTCGCTATTTAATCCTTGCTCCAAGTCATTTATAAAAATATTAAAAAGAACAGGGCCCAGTACTGATCCCTGGGGGACGCCACTGATTACCTTTGTCCAATCTGAGTATGATCCATTTACTGCTACTCGTTGCTCCCTATCTTTTATCCAGTTATTTATCCATGAGCTAACATTTTCAGCTATTCCCAGTCCCTTAATTTTGTGCATTAATCTCTCATGTGGCACTGTATCAAATGCCTTTGCAAAATCTAAGTATATCACATCAACTGATTCCCCTTTATCTATATTTTTACTTACTTCCTCGTAGAATCTAATTAGATTAGTTTGACATGATCTATTTCTCCTAAAGCCATGCTGATTAGAACTCATAATCTTGTTTACACGAATATGCTCATCAATATAATCCCTTATAATCCCTTCAAATATCTTCCCCACTATTGATGTCAGACTAACTGGTCTATAGCTTCCTGGATCATCCCTGCTTCCCTTTTTGAAGAGTGGCACCACATCAGCTTTACGCCAATCCTGGGGTACCATGCCTGAGGATAATGAGTCTTGAAAAATTAAGAGTAAAGGTTTGTCTATAACAGTGCTAACTTCACTTAACACCCTTGGGTGTATTCCATCTGGGCCTGGAGTTTTATTTACCTTAATATTTTTTAGTTTTTTCCTGATATCCTCTAAACAAAACCCAGTTAGTGGTATGGACTGGCATGTTCTATTCTGTTCCAAAGTATCATTCAATGGTTCCTCTCTTGTGTAAACTGAAGAAAAAAACTGGTTTAGTACCTCAGCCTTTTCCCTGTCATTATTTATCATGCTACCCTCCACACATTTTAATGTACCTATATTATATATATATATATATATATATTGATTACCTTGTATCTTTGGCTCTGCAAACTGCCCCCTTATTTCAGTTCTTTTGATAGACTTGCATTTTAAGCCAATCAGTGCTTGCTCCTAGGAGCTTCACGTGCCTGAGCTCAATGTTAGATATATGAAAAACATGAACTAACGCCCTCTAGTGGTGAAAAACTGTCAAAATGCTTTCAGATTAGAGGTGGCCTTCAAGGTCTAAGAAATTAGCTTATGAACCTCCTAGATTTAGCTTTCAACTAAGAATATCAAGAGAACAAAGCAAAATTGGTAATAAAAGTAAATTGGAAGTTTGTTTAAAATTACATGCTCTATTTAAATCATGAAAGTTTTTTTTTTTTTTACTTGACTGTCCCTTTAAATAAACCTAACACTAAACCTCGACGTTCTACTTACAGTTTTCAAAGACCGGACATCCATCCTCATCCAAGCGGCAGAAGTCCTCATCCAAGCCAACAGAAGTCTTCATCCAAGCAGGCCGAAGTCCTCATCCAAGCCGGCAGAAGTCTTCATCCAGGCGGCATCTTCTATCTTCATCCATCCTGCACGGAGCTGATCCATCTTCAAGACATCCGGTGCGGAGCATCCTCTTCTTCCAATGGTCAACGTAGAATGAAGTTTCCCTTTAAGGTACATCATCCAAGATGGCGTCCCTTACATTCTAATTGGCTGATAGAATTCTCAGCTGATTGGAACAGCCAATAGAATGCAAGCTCAATCCTATTGGCTGATTGGATCAGCCAATAGGATTGAACTTCAATCCTATTGGCTGATTGCATCAGCCAATAGGATTTTTTTCTAACTTAATTCTGATTGGCTGATAGAATTCTATCAGCCAATCAGAATCTAAGGGACGCCATCTTGGAGGACGTCACTTAAAAGAACCGTCATTCAGTAAGAAGACTTTGTTTGAAGAGGATGCGCCGCGTCAGATGTCTTGAAGATGGACCGGCTCCCCGTTGGATGGATGAAGATAGAAAATGCCGCCTGGATGAAGACTTCTGCCCGTCTGGAGGACCACTTCGCCCGGCTTGGATGAAGACTTCTCCGGGCTTCGTTGAGGACTTCGGCCCAGTTGGATGAAGACTTCTGCCGCTTCCTTGAGGATGGATGTCCGGTCATTAGAACAGTAAGTCGATTTTCAGGGGGTTAGTGTTAGGTTTTTTTTTAAGGGTGTATTGGGTGGGTTTTATTTTTTAGGTTAGGGTTTGGGCCGCAAAAGTGCTAACTGCCCTTTTAAGGGCAATGCCCATCCAAATGCCCTTTTCAGGGCAATGGGGAGCTTAGGTTTTTTTAGATAGTATTTTATTTGGGGGTTGGTTGTGTGGGTGGTGGGTTTTACTGTTGGGGTGGTTGTTTGTATTTTTTTTACAGGTAAAAGAGCTGATTTCTTTAGGGCAATGCCCCTGAAAAGGTTCTTTTAAGGGCTATTGGTAGTTTAGTTTAGGGTAGGGTTTTTTTTAGTTTGGGGGAGGCTTTTTTTTATTTTGATAGGGCTATTAGATTAGGTGTAATTAGTTTAAAGATCTGTAATTTGTTAATTATTTTATGTACAGGGAGTGCAGAATTATTAGGCAAGTTGTATTTTTGAGGATTAATTTTATTATTGAACAACAACCATGTTCTCAATGAACCCAAAAAACTCATTAATATCAAAGCTGAATATTTTTGGAAGTAGTTTTTAGTTTGTTTTTTAGTTTTAGCTATTTTAGGGGGATATCTGTGTGTGCAGGTGACTATTACTGTGCATAATTATTAGGCAACTTAACAAAAAACAAATATATACCCATTTCAATTATTTATTTTTACCAGTGAAACCAATATAACATCTCAACATTCACAAATATACATTTCTGACATTCAAAAACAAAACAAAAACAAATCAGTGACCAATATAGCCACCTTTCTTTGCAAGGACACTCAAAAGCCTGCCATCCATGGAGTCTGTCAGTGTTTTGATCTGTTCACCATCAACATTGCGTGCAGCAGCAACCACAGCCTCCCAGACACTGTTCAGAGAGGTGTACTGTTTTCCCTCCTTGTAAATCTCACATTTGATGATGGACCACAGGTTCTCAATGGGGTTCAGATCAGGTGAACAAGGAGGCCATGTCATTAGATTTTCTTCTTTTATACCCTTTCTTGCCAGCCACGCTTGGACGCGTGTGATGGAGCATTGTCCTGCATGAAAATCATGTTTTTCTTGAAGGATGCAGACTTCTTCCTGTACCACTGCTTGAAGAAGGTGTCTTCCAGAAACTCGCAGTAGGACTGGGAGTTGAGCTTGACTCCATCCTCAACCCGAAAAGGCCCCACAAGCTCATCTTTGATGATACCAGCCCAAACCAGTACTCCACCTCCACCTTGCTGGCGTCTGAGTCGGACTGGAGCTCTCTGCCCTTTACCAATCCAGCCATAGGCCCATCCATCTGGCCCATCAAGACTCACTCTCATTTCATCAGTCCATAAAACCTTAGAAAAATCAGTCTTGAGATATTTCTTGGCCCAGTCTTGACGTTTCAGCTTGTGTGTCTTGTTCAGTGGTGGTCGTCTTTCAGCCTTTCTTACCTTGGCCATGTCTCTGAGTATTGCACACCTTGTGCTTTTGGGCACTCCAGTGATGTTGCAGCTCTGAAATATGGCCAAACTGGTGGCAAGTGGCATCTTGGCAGCTGCACGCTTGACTTTTCTCAGTTTATGGGCAGTTATTTTGCGCCTTGGTTTTTCCACACGCTTCTTGCGACCCTGTTGACTATTTTGAATGAAACGCTTGATTGTTCGATGATCACGCTTCAGAAGCTTTGCAATTTTAAGAGTACTGCATCCCTCTGCAAGATATCTCACTATTTTTGACTTTTCTATCATTTTCTTTTATTCCATCAGGATCTCAAATCCTTAAATTTGAAGGTATGGAGATTGAACGCTTGATTCTCAGTCATAGAGGTTTCTCTGACTCTCTGATTAATACTATGTTACAGGCTCGTAAATCTGTATCTAGGAATATATATTATCGAGTCTGGAAGATTTACATTTCTTGGTGTTTTTCTCATCATTTTTCTTGGCATTCTTTTAGAATTCCTAGAATTCTTCAGAATGGTTTGGATAAAGGTTTGTCTGCAAGTTCCTTGAAAGGACAAATCTCTGCTCTTTCTGTTCTTTTTCACAGAAAGATTGCTAATCTTCCTGATATTCATTATTTTGTACAAGCTTTGGTTCGTATAAAACCTGTTATTAAGTCAATTTCTCCTCCTTGAAGTTTGAATTTGGTTCTGGGGGCTCTTCAAGCTCCTCCGTTTGAACCTATGCATTCGCTGGACATTAAATTACTTTTTTGGAAAGTTTTGTTTCTTTTGGCCATCTCTTCTGCTAGAAGAGTTTCTGATTTATCTGCTCTTTCTTGTGAGTCTCCTTTTCTGATTTTTCATCAGGATAAGGCGGTGTTGCGAACTTCTTTTAATTTTTACCTAAGGTTGTGAATTCTAACAACATTAGTAGAGAAATTGTGGTTCCTTCATTGTGTCCTAATCCTAAAAATTCTAAGGAAAGATCGTTGCATTCTTTGGATGTAGTTAGAGCTTTGAAATATTATGTTGAAGCTACTAAAAATTTCCGAAAGACTTCTAGTCTATTTGTTATCTTTTCCGGTTCTAGGAAAGGTCAGAAGGCCTCTGCCATTTCTTTGGCGTCTTGGTTAAAGTCTTTGATTCATCATGCTTATGTCGAGTCGGGTAAAACTCCGCCTCAAAGGATTACAGCTCATTCTACTAGGTCAGTTTCTACTTTCTGGGCGTTTAGGAATGAAGCTTCGGTTGATCAGATTTGCAAAGCAGCAACTTGGTCTTCTTTGCGTACTTTTACTAAATTCTACCATTTTTGATGTGTTTTCTTTTTCTGAAGCAGTTTTTGGTAGAAAAGTACTTCAGGCAGCTGTTTCAGTTTGATTCTTCTGCTTATAATTTCAGTTTTTTTCATTATAAGATTTAAACTTTATTTTGGGTGTGGATTATTTTCAGCGGAATTGGCTGTCTTTATTTTATCCCTCCCTCTCTAGTGACTCTTGCGTGGAAGATCCACATCTTGGGTATTCATTATCCCATACGTCACTAGCTCATGGACTCTTGCTAATTACATGAAAGAAAACATAATTTATGTAAGAACTTACCTGATAAATTCATTTCTTTCATATTAGCAAGAGTCCATGAGGCCCACCCTTTTTTTGTGGTGGTTATGATTTTTTTGTATAAAGCACAATTATTCCAATTCCTTATTTTTTATGCTTTCGCACTTTTGTCACCCCACTTCTTGGCTATGCGTTAAACTGATTTGTGGGTGTGGTGAGGGGTGTATTTATAGGCATTTTGAGGTTTGGGAAACTTTGCCCCTCCTGGTAGGAATGTATATCCCATACGTCACTAGCTCATGGACTCTTGCTAATATGAAAGAAATGAATTTATCAGGTAAGTTCTTACATAAATTATGTTATTATCCATTCTCCAATTTTGCATAACCAACACAGTTATAATAATATACTTTTTACCTCTGTAACATAGTAACATAGTAACATAGTAGATAAGGTTGAAAAAAGACTGAAGTCCATTGAGTTCAACCTATACAAATCTAAAATACTTACAAAAAGCTCCAGTTAAGCTTAAATAACCCCATTAAAATGTGACCCATTTAATACTAGCAATCATATCCATGAATTTTGTTTATATACAGAAATGTATCCAGACTATTTTTAAATGTATCTATGGTATTGGCATTCACTACCTCCTTTGGTAATGAGTTCCACAATTTTATTGCTCTTACAGTGAAAAAACGTTTCCGTTGCAGGAGATTAAATCTCCTTTCCTCCAACCTTAAATTATGACCTCTTGTCAGAACCAATTTTCTTGGAATAAAAAGAGCTTCTGCCATCTCTGTATATGGGCCTTGAATATATTTATATAAAGTAATCATGTCACCTCTCAAGCGCCTTTTTTCTAAAGAGAACAGACCCAGTTTGGCTAGCCTCTCCTCATAGGTTAATTTCTCCAATCCCCTTATTAGCTTTGTGGCCCTTCTCTGAACTTTTTCTAGTTCTGCAATATCTTTTTTAGCAATCGGTCCCCAGAACTGCACTCCAAACTCAAGGTGAGGTCTTACCAGGGCTTTATATAATGACAGAATTATGCTTTCCTCCCTTGAATCAATGCCTCTTTTAATACATGCTAGTATCTTATTAGCCTTTGAAGCCGCTTCCCTGCATTGTGCACTCATCTTTAGCTTGTTATCTATTACTACTCCCAAATCCCTTTCCTCCTGTGTTTGGCTAAGTCTTGTCCCATTTAAAAAATACATAGCCTGCTTATTTTTACTTCCAAAATGTAGAACCTTACATTTTTCCGTATTAAATCTCATTTTCCATTCACTTGCCCATAGTTCTAATTTTAGCAAATCCCTTTGCAAAGAGAGTTCATCCTGCTCTGACCTAATGACCTTACTTAACTTAGTATCATCTGCAAAAATAGAGATGTCGCTATTTAATCCTTGCTCCAAGTCATTTATAAAAATATTAAAAAGAACAGGGCCCAGTACTGATCCCTGGGGGACGCCACTGATTACCTTTGTCCAATCTGAGTATGATCCATTTACTGCTACTCGTTGCTCCCTATCTTTTATCCAGTTATTTATCCATGAGCTAACATTTTCAGCTATTCCCAGTCCCTTAATTTTGTGCATTAATCTCTCATGTGGCACTGTATCAAATGCCTTTGCAAAATCTAAGTATATCACATCAACTGATTCCCCTTTATCTATATTTTTACTTACTTCCTCGTAGAATCTAATTAGATTAGTTTGACATGATCTATTTCTCCTAAAGCCATGCTGATTAGAACTCATAATCTTGTTTACACGAATATGCTCATCAATATAATCCCTTATAATCCCTTCAAATATCTTCCCCACTATTGATGTCAGACTAACTGGTCTATAGCTTCCTGGATCATCCCTGCTTCCCTTTTTGAAGAGTGGCACCACATCAGCTTTACGCCAATCCTGGGGTACCATGCCTGAGGATAATGAGTCTTGAAAAATTAAGAGTAAAGGTTTGTCTATAACAGTGCTAACTTCACTTAACACCCTTGGGTGTATTCCATCTGGGCCTGGAGTTTTATTTACCTTAATATTTTTTAGTTTTTTCCTGATATCCTCTAAACAAAACCCAGTTAGTGGTATGGACTGGCATGTTCTATTCTGTTCCAAAGTATCATTCAATGGTTCCTCTCTTGTGTAAACTGAAGAAAAAAACTGGTTTAGTACCTCAGCCTTTTCCCTGTCATTATTTATCATGCTACCCTCCACACATTTTAATGTACCTATATTATATATATATATATATTGATTACCTTGTATCTTTGGCTCTGCAAACTGCCCCCTTATTTCAGTTCTTTTGATAGACTTGCATTTTAAGCCAATCAGTGCTTGCTCCTAGGAGCTTCACGTGCCTGAGCTCAATGTTAGATATATGAAAAACATGAACTAACGCCCTCTAGTGGTGAAAAACTGTCAAAATGCTTTCAGATTAGAGGTGGCCTTCAAGGTCTAAGAAATTAGCTTATGAACCTCCTAGATTTAGCTTTCAACTAAGAATATCAAGAGAACAAAGCAAAATTGGTAATAAAAGTAAATTGGAAGTTTGTTTAAAATTACATGCTCTATTTAAATCATGAAAGTTTTTTTTTTTTACTTGACTGTCCCTTTAAATAAACCTAACACTAAACCTCGACGTTCTACTTACAGTTTTCAAAGACCGGACATCCATCCTCATCCAAGCGGCAGAAGTCCTCATCCAAGCCAACAGAAGTCTTCATCCAAGCAGGCCGAAGTCCTCATCCAAGCCGGCAGAAGTCTTCATCCAGGCGGCATCTTCTATCTTCATCCATCCTGCACGGAGCTGATCCATCTTCAAGACATCCGGTGCGGAGCATCCTCTTCTTCCAATGGTCAACGTAGAATGAAGTTTCCCTTTAAGGTACATCATCCAAGATGGCGTCCCTTACATTCTAATTGGCTGATAGAATTCTCAGCTGATTGGAACAGCCAATAGAATGCAAGCTCAATCCTATTGGCTGATTGGATCAGCCAATAGGATTGAACTTCAATCCTATTGGCTGATTGCATCAGCCAATAGGATTTTTTTCTAACTTAATTCCGATTGGCTGATAGAATTCTATCAGCCAATCAGAATCTAAGGGACGCCATCTTGGAGGACGTCACTTAAAAGAACCGTCATTCAGTAAGAAGACTTTGTTTGAAGAGGATGCGCCGCGTCAGATGTCTTGAAGATGGACCGGCTCCCCGTTGGATGGATGAAGATAGAAAATGCCGCCTGGATGAAGACTTCTGCCCGTCTGGAGGACCACTTCGCCCGGCTTGGATGAAGACTTCTCCGGGCTTCGTTGAGGACTTCGGCCCAGTTGGATGAAGACTTCTGCCGCTTCCTTGAGGATGGATGTCCGGTCATTAGAACAGTAAGTCGATTTTCAGGGGGTTAGTGTTAGGTTTTTTTTTAAGGGTGTATTGGGTGGGTTTTATTTTTTAGGTTAGGGTTTGGGCCGCAAAAGTGCTAACTGCCCTTTTAAGGGCAATGCCCATCCAAATGCCCTTTTCAGGGCAATGGGGAGCTTAGGTTTTTTTAGATAGTATTTTATTTGGGGGTTGGTTGTGTGGGTGGTGGGTTTTACTGTTGGGGTGGTTGTTTGTATTTTTTTTACAGGTAAAAGAGCTGATTTCTTTGGGGCAATGCCCCTGAAAAGGTTCTTTTAAGGGCTATTGGTAGTTTAGTTTAGGGTAGGGTTTTTTTTAGTTTGGGGGAGGCTTTTTTTTATTTTGATAGGGCTATTAGATTAGGTGTAATTAGTTTAAAGATCTGTAATTTGTTAATTATTTTATGTACAGGGAGTGCAGAATTATTAGGCAAGTTGTATTTTTGAGGATTAATTTTATTATTGAACAACAACCATGTTCTCAATGAACCCAAAAAACTCATTAATATCAAAGCTGAATATTTTTGGAAGTAGTTTTTAGTTTGTTTTTTAGTTTTAGCTATTTTAGGGGGATATCTGTGTGTGCAGGTGACTATTACTGTGCATAATTATTAGGCAACTTAACAAAAAACAAATATATACCCATTTCAATTATTTATTTTTACCAGTGAAACCAATATAACATCTCAACATTCACAAATATTCATTTCTGACATTCAAAAACAAAACAAAAACAAATCAGTGACCAATATAGCCACCTTTCTTTGCAAGGACACTCAAAAGCCTGCCATCCATGGAGTCTGTCAGTGTTTTGATCTGTTCACCATCAACATTGCGTGCAGCAGCAACCACAGCCTCCCAGACACTGTTCAGAGAGGTGTACTGTTTTCCCTCCTTGTAAATCTCACATTTGATGATGGACCACAGGTTCTCAATGGGGTTCAGATCAGGTGAACAAGGAGGCCATGTCATTAGATTTTCTTCTTTTATACCCTTTCTTGCCAGCCACGCTGTGGAGTACTTGGACGCGTGTGATGGAGCATTGTCCTGCATGAAAATCATGTTTTTCTTGAAGGATGCAGACTTCTTCCTGTACCACTGCTTGAAGAAGGTGTCTTCCAGAAACTCGCAGTAGGACTGGGAGTTGAGCTTGACTCCATCCTCAACCCGAAAAGGCCCCACAAGCTCATCTTTGATGATACCAGCCCAAACCAGTACTCCACCTCCACCTTGCTGGCGTCTGAGTCGGACTGGAGCTCTCTGCCCTTTACCAATCCAGCCATAGGCCCATCCATCTGGCCCATCAAGACTCACTCTCATTTCATCAGTCCATAAAACCTTAGAAAAATCAGTCTTGAGATATTTCTTGGCCCAGTCTTGACGTTTCAGCTTGTGTGTCTTGTTCAGTGGTGGTCGTCTTTCAGCCTTTCTTACCTTGGCCATGTCTCTGAGTATTGCACACCTTGTGCTTTTGGGCACTCCAGTGATGTTGCAGCTCTGAAATATGGCCAAACTGGTGGCAAGTGGCATCTTGGCAGCTGCACGCTTGACTTTTCTCAGTTTATGGGCAGTTATTTTGCGCCTTGGTTTTTCCACACGCTTCTTGCGACCCTGTTGACTATTTTGAATGAAACGCTTGATTGTTCGATGATCACGCTTCAGAAGCTTTGCAATTTTAAGAGTACTGCATCCCTCTGCAAGATATCTCACTATTTTTGACTTTTCTGAGCCTGTCAAGTCCTTCTTTTGACCCATTTTGCCAAAGGAAAGGAAGTTGCCTAATAATTATGCACACCTGATATAGGGTGTTGATGTCATTAGACCACACCCCTTCTCATTACAGAGATGCACATCACCTAATATGCTTAATTGGTAGTAGGCTTTCGAGCCTATACAGCTTGGAGTAAGACAACATGCATAAAGAGGATGATGTGGTCAAAATACTCATTTGCCTAATAATTCTGCACTCCCTGTAATTTAGATGGGGGTTTTTTGTACTTTAATTTAATTTATTTAATTGTTGTTAATTTAGTTAATTTATTTAATTATAGTGTAGTGTTAGGTGTTAATAACTATTTAATAACTTATTCTACCTAGTTAAAATAAATACAAACTTGCCTGTAAAATAAAATAAACCCTAAAATAGCTGCAATGTAACTATTAGTTATATTGTAGCTATTTTAGGGTTTATTTTATAGGTAAGTATTTAGTTTTAAATAAAAATTATTTAGGTAATAATATTAATTTTTATTTAAATTTATTGTAATTATAGGGGGGTGTTAGGGTTAGTACATTTAGTATAGTGGCGGTGACATTGGGGGCGGCAGATTAGGGGTTAATAAATGTAGGTAGGTGGTGGCGATGTTAGGCATGGCAGATTAGGGGTTAATAATATTTAACTAATGTTTGCGAGGCAGGAGTGCGGCGGTTTAGGGGTTAATATGTTTATTATAGTGGCGGCGGCGTTGGGGCGGCAGATTAGGGGTTAATAAATGTAGGTAGGTTGCGGAGACATTGGGGGCGGCAGATTAGGGGTTAATAAATATAATGTAGGTGTCGGCGATGTTCGGGGCAGCAGATTAGGGGTTAATACATATAATGTAGGTGGCGGCGGTGTCTGGAGCGGCAGATTAGGGGTTAATAAGTGTAGGTAGGTTGCAGCGACATTGGGGGTGGCAGATTAGGGGTTAATAAATATAATGTAGGTGTCTGCGATGTTGGGGGCAGCAGATTAGGGGTTAATACATATAATGTAGGTGGCGGCGGTGTCCGGAGCAGCAGATTAGGGGTTAATAAGCATAATGTAGGTGTCAGCGATGTCGGGGGCGGCAGATTAGGGGTTAATAAGTGTAAGATTAGGGGTGTTTAGACTCGGGGTTCATGTTAGGGTGTTAGGTGTAAACATAAATGTAGTTTCCCAATAGGAATCAATGGGGCTGCGTTACTGAGTTTTACGCTGCTTTTTTGCAGGTGTTAGACTTTTTCTCAGCCGGCTCTCCCCGTTGATTTTTATGGGGAAATCGTGCACGAGCACGCACGACCAGCTCACCGCTGACTTAAGCAGCGCTGATATTGGAGAGTGGTATGGAGCATAATTTTGCTCTACGCTCACTTCTTGCCTTTTAACGCCGGGTTTGTAAAAACCCGTAATACCAGCGCTGCAGGTAAGTGAGCGGTGAGAGAAAACTGCTTGTTAGCACCGCATAGCCTCTAACGCAAAACTCGAAATCTAGCCGTTAGTGTTTTTTATTTTTTGTAACTTAGCATTTATTTTTTTGTAATTTAGTCATTTTTAATTGTAGAGTTCAATCATTTGTAGTTTAATGTCATTTTAGTATAATAGGGGAAGGTTAATTAATAGTTTAATATAGTTTAATGTAATTGTAGTATAATAGTTAGGGTAGGTTAATTAATAGATTAATATAGTTTAATGTAATTTTAGTATAATAATTAGGGTAGGTTAATTAATAGTTTAATATAGTTTATTTTAATTATTAAGGTAATTTTTAATTTGATATAAGATAGGGATGTTGTAATTTTAATGTAAAGTTAGCGGGTTGTTAGGTTTAGGGGTTAATAGCTTAATTTAGTTTATGGCGATGTGGGGGACTGGCGGCTTAGGGGTTAATAGGTTTAGTTAGTGGTAGTGATGTGGGAGGCCAGGGGTTTAGGGGTTAATTCTTTAATTTAGTTGTGGTGGGGTCTTGGAGCAGAGGGATAGGGGTTAATAATATTATGTAGGTTGTGGCGATGTCGGGTGGCAGATTAGGGATGGTTAGACTCTGGGCTTATGTTAGGGTGTTAGGTGTAAACTTTACTGGTTTTCTAGCATAGAAATCAATGGGATATCAGGCAGCATCGAACATAAGCTTTCGCTGCTTTCAGACTCCCATTGATTCCTATGGCATCTGCAGCCTCCAGGGTAGCGGATTGAAAACCAGGTACGCTGGGCCGGAATAGCCGCGAGCATACCGGTTAACTATTTGATAAATTGGAAAAGTTGTCAAATAGTGTTGAATGTGTATTCGGAACATCTGTAATGATGTAAGCATCAATCTGTGTCGGATTGAGACTGGCGGATCGTATTTTACGTCACAGATTTCAACTTTTGGTGGTCTGTAGGCTTTTATAAATAGGTTGAATCAAGCTCGCCACAATTATGCTGCAGAATTTCAGCATATTTGCGGTTGACGGCTTGATAAATAGGCCTCTACATGCTTCTTTACTGGTCTTATAAATACCAGTACGATAGGGAAAATCATATGTAACAATAGAAGGTACCATAGGAAAGGGTATTGGAGCAAAATTAGTTAAAGAAAGGGGCTATTTATCAATAAAGGAGGAGTTATAGGAAGAGAATATGGAGACATAAGAGGAGTTTTAGAAAGAGAATATGGAACAATAGAAGTTATAGGAAGAGAATATGGCGACATAAGAGGAGTTATAGAAAGGGAATAAGGAACAATAAGAAGGGTTATAAGAAGAGAATATGGAGACATATGAGGAGTTATAGGAAGGGAATATGGAGACATATGAGGAGTTATAGAAAGGGAATATGGAGACATATGAGGAGTTATAGGAAGGGAATATGGAGACATATGAGGAGTTATAGAAAGGGAATATGGAGACATATGAGGAGTTATAGGAAGGGAATATGGAGACATATGAGGAGTTATAGGAAGGGAATATGGAGCGATAAGAGGGGTAATAGGAAGAGAATATGGAGATATATGAGGAGTTATATGAAGGGAATATGGAACAATAAGAGGGGTTATAGGAAGAGAATATGGAGTTATGAGGAGTTATAGGAAGGGAATATGGAACAATAAGAGGGGTTATAGAAAGAGAATATGGATATATATGAGGAGTTATAGGAAGGGAATATGGAACATTAAGAGGGGTTATAGGAAGAGAATATGGAGTTATGAGGAGTTATAGGAAGGGAATATGGAACAATAAGAGGGGTTATAGAAAGAGAATATGAAGACATAAAATGAGTTATAGGAAGGGAATGTAGAGACATTTATTGGAAGAATATGGAGTAATAGGAGGAGTTAAAGGAAGATAATATGGAGCAATAGGAGTTATAGAATGATGTTATAAAGCATAAGGATGTATTATTTGTTGAGATTAGCATGTCTTGGCTGTCTCTCATTTCTTTCTTCTCCATATTTGAAATGCACTTAGGTTTAAGAGATCTTATGAGATCTTAAAAGATCTTTTACATGTAACTAAAACTCATCAACTTTAAAAAAACTCAACATTTAAGTGTCCAGTATCATTGTGAAGATTTTACTGGACAGCCTGCTAAATTACTGGACCACCCAGTTGAATACTGGACACCTGGCAACCCTAATTATATTAGAATTTTGGGATTGATGCATACAGAAATATGAACTGAAATGCAGAAATAGGAGAAAAATAGCTTGAGTTAAGTTATTTGAAATATCATATGCATGTAGTGTCCCAGGACAGTTAACATGTTGAGATTATAATATAAAATACTTAATTATATGTAATAAAACAAGTTTGCTATATACTATCATTACTAATTTTGTCCCTTTTTCCTGTAAATTCTATTTTGGACTTTCCAATTCCTATTAGAAATGAAATTGCAGACTCGCGACTTAACATGGCTATATTCCACAAAGTCACTGGTTGCACATTCTAGTGAGCTGTTTATAACTGTCCCTAATTGGCCTTAGCAAAGAAAGAAATCTAGGTAACAACATGGTGGCACCCATAGCTTTATGGTCACCAGAACTTCAAAATTAATTTTTACATTTTTAAACAACTTATATAATTTAAGAAATAAATCTGCATATTATCAGTAGGCCTATATTTGAGTTGAATACATTATTCTAATTAGCATTTATTTAGTGTTAAAATCCCTTTAATGCAAATATGTAATATGTTATATCACTTTATCGTGTGGGTATTTGATTTATAATGTCTAACTTTATATCTCTACATGTGTACATGTAATAAAACAATGATAGATACATCTACAAGGGATGCTGCGTGTGCTGCTGCTACTGGTTGCTTAGCACCAGGCGGCTCCATGTGAGCCCTGTAAAGATATTTATACACAGACATAAACAGTAGGTGTAGGGCACTTTTAAAGGGTCCCTGACTTCACAGTTTGCCTTGGGGCCCATCAAGCTTTAGTTATGCTCCTACTATATCAAAGGTATTACAATACTCTGACATCCCAGATTTATTTTTTTCTGGTTGGATCCATTAACTTGCTCTTGCTTTAGGCTGAAGGGAGTTGCAGCTGGGTGTTCTCACTCTTAATACATCCTGAGAAAATTTAGAAAAGAGAGCAAAGTAGGAGCAAAATGTATTTTTTTTTAATGATGCGGGGGCTTTAACTTGTGATGAGTATAGATTGTCTCTTTGATGACATCATCTTTAATCCATCTGAAGTGGCCAATTTTGCAATAGACGAGCATCATCGAAACCTTTGAAAATAAAATCCTAAAGATTAAAAGGATCAGCGGAGACATTCCAGACATGACAATCAATGTCCTAACTATAGAACATTCTGTAGGACGAGCTGTAAAATCCATGAGGAGCACAGTCTGTAGGGGTCTTTATAAGAGTGAGTTATATGGAGCAAGGGAAGGATTTGTATAATGTACAGGGGGAGTAGAGGATATATAGAGAGGTTTATATGGTGCAACAGGATCATTTAAGTAAAAAGGTTGATATGGACCAAAAGAGGCAGGAAACATTTTAATGTGCCGCCAATCCAAGGCAGGTAGTCCTATTATACTGCTTGTGCAATTAATTCATGTAGTATTTATGTCCTTTTAAATTAACAAAAGGGATTAAAAGGAAAGGTTATATATAAATGATGGGTTCTTTGGTGCATTAGGAAAATCTGTATTTTATATAGATCAGTAGAGGAGGTTATAAAAGTTTACATGGACACATTTATTAATAGTCGAACATGTTAATTAATTAATTAGTTAATTAAAGATTTTCCCAAGTGTGTGGAATGAATAGTCGATTATCAAAATCCCCTTCTTCATTTTACTGCTTAGTGAAGCGATGTGCTTTTCTAATAACATAATAGAAAGGATTATTCTGTAGAATGTATGGGGAAGTGATGGATATAAGGGAGATGAAAACATTTCTTCTTTATATTATTTTCACTAATTTAGAGACTTTGGCTGTGATCTAGTGAATTTTAACCTATTGGCTGCAAAATTGGGCTAGAACTTAATATGAAGTAATGTGTGGCAGTACTCCCTGGTAACCAAGTGGTTAAGGATCTGTGCCATCACATATGTTGTAGGGCTTTTGGGAACTGAGTTCTAACCATCCTTTCCCACAGGGAAATTGGCATCAAAGGTTTTAATATCACAGACCTGGTATTTTAAATGTCTGTTCCATCCCACTAATCAGCAGAATCTGAAAAACAACCCACAGGTCCTCTATAGCTTCCTCGTTTTTTTATCAGAATAGGAGCAGACAGTGCTGTTTTATTTCCACATAATGCAGAATTATCTCTTGCATACACATTAAAAGGGCAGCCTTAGCCAATACTGAGCTAAGGTTCTGACTGAAGTAGGGTGACTTCCCAGCTGCACACTATCAGGACAGCCTTAGCCAATAATGAGCTAAGGTTCTGACTAAAGTAGGGTGACTTCCCAGCTGCACACTATCAGGACAGCCTTAGCCAATACTGAGCTAAGGTTCTGACTGAAGTAGGGTGACTTCCCAGCTGCACACTATCAGGACAGCCTTAGCCAATAATGAGGTAAGGTTCTGACTGAAGTAGGGTGACTTCCCAGCTGCACACTATCAGGGCAGCCTTAGCCAATACTGAGCTAAGGTTCTGAGTGAAGTAGGGTGACTTCCCAGCTGCACACTATCAGGACAGCCTTAGCCAATAATGAGCTAAGGTTCTGACTGAAGTAGGGTGACTTCCCAGCTGCACACTATCAGGACAGCCTTAGCCAATAATGAGCTAAGGTTCTGACAAAAGTAGGGTGACTTCCCAGCTGCACACTATCAGGACAGCCTTAGCCAATACTGAGCTAAGGTTCTGAGTGAAGTAGGGTGACTTCCCAGCTGCACACTATCAGGTCAGCCTTAGCCAATACTGAGCTAAGGTTCTGACTGAAGTAGGGTGACTTCCCAGCTGCACACTATCAGGACAGCCTTAGCCAATAATGAGCTAAGGTTCTGACTAAAGTAGGGTGACTTCCCAGCTGCACACTATCAGGACAGCCTTAGCCAATAATGAGCTAAGGTTCTGACTGAAGTAGGGTGACTTCCCAGCTGCACACTATCAGGACAGCCTTAGCCAATACTGAGCTAAGGTTCTGACTGAAGTAGGGTGACTTCCCAGCTGCACACTATCAGGACAGCCTTAGCCAATACTGAGCTAAGGTTCTGACTGAAGTAGGGTGACTTCCCAGCTGCACACTATCAGGACAGCTTTAGCCAATACTGAGCTAAGGTTCTGACTGAAGTAGGGTGACTTCCCAGCTGCACACTATCAGGACAGCCTTAGCCAATACTGAGCTAAGGTTCTGACTGAAGTAGGGTGACTTCCCAGCTGCACACTATCAGGACAGCCTTAGCCAATACTGAGCTAAGGTTCTAACTAAAGTAGGGTGACTTCCCAGCTGCACACTATCAGGACAGCCTTAGCCAATAATGAGCTAAGGTTCTGACTGAAGTAGGGTAGGGTGACTTCCCAGCTGCACACTATCAGGACAGCCTTAGCCAATACTGAGCTAAGGTTCTGACTGAAGTAGGGTGACTTCCCAGCTGCACACTATCAGGACATCCTTAGCCAATAATGAGCTAAGGTTCTAACTAAAGTAGGGTGACTTCCCAGCTGCACACTATCAGGACAGCCTTAGCCAATAATGAGCTAAGGTTCTAACTAAAGTAGGGTGACTTCCCAGCTGCACACTATCAGGGCAGCCTTAGCCAATACTGAGCTAAGGTTCTGAGTGAAGTAGGGTGACTTCCCAGCTGCACACTATCAGGACAGCCTTAGCCAATACTGAGCTAAGGTTCTGACTGAAGTAGGGTGACTTCCCAGCTGCACACTATCAGGACAGCCTTAGCCAATAATGAGCTAAGGTTCTAACTAAAGTAGGGTGACTTCCCAGCTGCACACTATCAGGACAGCCTTAGCCAATACTGAGCTAAGATTCTGACTAAAGTATGGTGACTTCCCAGCTGCACACTATCAGGACAGCCTTAGCCAATAATGAGCTAAGGTTCTGACTAAAGTAGGGTGACTTCCCAGCTGCACACTATCAGGGCAGCCTTAGCCAATACTGAGCTAAGGTTCTGACTGAAGTAGGGTGACTTCCCAGCTGCACACTATCAGGACAGCCTTAGCCAATAATGAGCTAAGGTTCTAACTAAAGTAGGGTGACTTCCCAGCTGCACACTATCAGGACAGCCTTAGCCAATACTGAGCTAAGATTCTGACTGAAGTAGGGTGACTTCCCAGCTGCACACTATCAGGGCAGCCTTAGCCAATACTGAGCTAAGGTTCTGAGTGAAGTAGGGTGACTTCCCAGCTGCACACTATCAGGGCAGCCTTAGCCAATACTGAGCTAAGGTTCTGACTGAAGTAGGGTGACTTCCCAGCTGCACACTATCAGGGCAGCCTTAGCCAATACTGAGCTAAGGTTCTGAGTGAAGTAGGGTGACTTCCCAGCTGCACACTATCAGGACAGCTTTAGCCAATACTGAGCTAAGGTTCTGACTGAAGTAGGGTGACTTCCCAGCTGCACACTATCAGGGCAGCCTTAGCCAATACTGAGCTAAGGTTCTAACTAAAGTAGGGTGACTTCCCAGCTGCACACTATCAGGACAGCCTTAGCCAATAATGAGCTAAGGTTCTAACTAAAGTAGGGTGACTTCCCAGCTGCACAGCACACTATCAGGACAGCCTTAGCCAAAACTGAGCTAAGGTTCTGACTGAAGTAGGGTGACTTCCCAGCTGCACACTATCAGGACATCCTTAGCCAATAATGAGCTAAGGTTCTAACTAAAGTAGGGTGACTTCCCAGCTGCACACTATCAGGACAGCCTTAGCCAATAATGAGCTAAGGTTCTAACTAAAGTAGGGTGACTTCCCAGCTGCACACTATCAGGACAGCCTTAGCCAATACTGAGCTAAGGTTCTTACTGAAGTAGGGTGACTTCCCAGCTGCACAGCACACTATCAGGGCAGCCTTAGCCAATACTGAGCTAAGGTTCTTACTGAAGTAGGGTGACTTCCCAGCTGCACACTATCAGGACAGGTTCACACACTTACATTTTTGTACAATATTTAGTGATAAGGTGATTTCAGATAATAAGTGCAGTTTTCTAATTTTTTTTCCATTTTTTTTACTTTGAAAACCCACCAGATATTTTGCACTCACAACCCTTACCAGCAATAGTATATTCCTTTAGAAAGAAATATATTTGTGTTTTTTGACAATGGTTGGAACTTCTACATTGTATATCCTGTCTTTTTTCTTTAAAGTTTTAATACCGAGTGCACATGTTAATGAACCCAATCATTTTCCTGTCTTAAAGGGACATGAAACCCAGATTTGTACTGATTCAGACAGAGCATGCCATTTTGAAAAACTTTCCAATTTACTTTTATTATGAAATGTGTTTTGTTCTTTTGGTATCCTTTGTTGAAAAACATACCTAGGTATGCTCAAGAGCAACACAGGAGCTAATTGCTGATTGATGGCTGCACAATTATGTCTCTTGTCATTGGCTCAGCAGATGTGTTCAGCTAGGTCCCAATAGTGCATTGCTGCTCCTTCAACAAAGGAGGCCAAGAGAATGAAGCACATTTGATAATAGAAGTAAAATGGAAAGTTGTTTAAAATGGTATGTTGTAACGGAAACACAAAATAATTTTTTTTTGTTTTATGTCCCTTTAATATAAAGCAAAAAATATAGATCAGTTCAACTTTTAAACAATTAAACTTGAGCACAGCTAAAATTTGATTATTGCAATATTAATTTACCATTGCAATCACGTTTGGATGTTTTATTATCAAATTATGTAAAATTGAAGACTTAAAGGGACAGTAAACCCAAAATTTTTCTTCCATGATTCAGATAAATAATACAAATTTAAACAACAATCTAATTTACTTCTTTTATTTATTTTGCTTCATTTTTTAGATATCCTTAGTTGAAGAAAAAGCAATGCACATGGGTGAGCCAATCACATGAAGCTTCTATGTGCAGCAACCAATCAGCAGCTACTGAGCCTATCTAGATATGCTTTTCAGCAAAGAATATTAAGAGAATAAAACAAATTAGATAATAGAAGTAAAATAGAAAGTTGTTTAAAATTGCATGCTCTTTCTAAATCATGAAAGAAAAAATTTGGGTTTCATGTCCCTTTAATTGCACCAATAGTTAATTGAAATGATTAGTTATGTATAAAAAAAACAATGCTTATAAATGCATTAGGCTGTCATGATCACTATTTTTCAGTTTTTTCACTCTTCGGTTACGCATGTTCTGTGGAAAGTATTATTGCAAGTCTTTGCTGGGGTATGAATGTGTGTGTGTGTGTGTATCTCTATCTATCTATCTATCTATCTATCTATCTATCTATCTATCTATCTATCTATCTATCTATATATATATATATATAGGGCCAGATTACCAGTGACGTGCTAAATATCGCTTTAGTGAAAGCGATATTTGAGCTCCACTGTGTAATACCAGCACACTCTAATGTGTGCTGGTACTAAACTTTGACAGCAATGCAAACACAAGCTCGCGTTCGCATTGCTGGGAACCATTGCGCTCATCAGAGCGCTCTTCCATAGGCTCTTATGTGAGCCTCGTTCTCATACCGTAAAACATGGCATGAGAACCTCACGCAGCAAAGTAGCGCAGTGATGGCAGCAAAGTGTAACTATGTATGTATATGATTATATACAGATATACTGTATGTATGTGTTAATATGTGTATATACAAATAGTGATAGGCCCAGGACCACGTCCAGGTAACATTAATCTCATCTTCTAAAATGGGATTTCTATGGGTAATTGCGTCTTCGTTGTCGGAATTTAACATTTTGCCACTCAGTCCTGTTTATTGGCAACCATGATCGTTTGCATAGGTTTTACAGAAAGGTTTTACAGAAAGCAAAAGTTACAAAAATTGTGTTTTCAATAAACATAATTTATAATATCTAGAACCTTGTGTCGCCATCTTCTGAAGAGATTCTACAAAGAAAAAAACACTTTCTGAAAACTTTAGCCAATATTTTAAATCTTGTAACGTAGCAGTTTCACAATTTATACTATGAGAACTGTTACAATCCCATTCTAGAAGATGCAGCCACTTTCTTATGTAGCAAATTAATTTCCTGCAATGATCTTAATTTTAGATAAAAATCTTGGCAAAATGGAAAACAAAGTTTTCTGAATTAAGTTAAAAAAAATACTTTTAACATAATAAAAGTTTTAAAACATAATTGAGCAAACATGCCCAGTATATACCTATCGCATCCATATACAAATGGCATTAACTTATCAAAAACGCCGCTCAATTGCAAAACACACATGGATTCCGTTAATCCCCATTAACCTCTTGGTTTTTCAGTGATCAACAACCATTATTGCCTGTTAATATTTAATATCAAGGGAGTTATCAACTCATCTGTGTTTGACTTGGAAAGATTGTGATAGTTTTATATTGAACAATGATTTTGGAAAGATTGGGATCGACCCCATAGTTCTGTCTTACAAATGGGCTTGTTCAAAAATAAGGTCAAATATGGTGAGAGTTTGTTTTATGTAACAAAATCCCCCAAGTCATTGTGCTAGATCATACTGTAAGATTATTATTCTTCATAGTAAATAAACTGTATTCATTGTCTTTATGTATTATATTAGTATATATTTTTTATTTTTTTGTTTTACTTGTTTATTTTTTCATTCAAAGTCCATGAGGATAATTTAATTAAAAATAATGTTGAATTACATTGTCTCTTACACTTGAAGAATTTCTTCCCACAGATTGTCTTTCTCTAAGTAAGATAGTTCCTACTGATGGTGATTAATGTCAATTACAATTTTGTCATGAAGAGCTATATTGAGAAATATGCATCATACAATAATTATATCTGCAGTCTTTAAAGGGCTGTATTTAATTGCCTCCCCCCCTGTTTTATGTAGACAATGAGTCTACTCTAGAAGTTCATAGATCTTGCTTTTCAATGGACTTTATTATATGAAGATTTCTTACTTCTATGAGTAACCATTGGTCACATGGATAACCAGCATCACATTCTATTCTTTATTATTTAAAGGGACAGTTGAAATTACAGATTCATGATTTAGTTAGAGCTTGCAATTTTTAAAAACTTTCCTATATATGTTGTCAAATTTGCTTTGTTCTCTTGTTATCATTTGTTGAAGCATAAGCCTAGGTAGGTTGATAGGAGCCTTGAAGTGTTGCACGTGTCTTTATGTGGCAAACACAACTGCAGACATGTGCACGCTCCTGACCTCACCTGTGATTACTCTTTAACAAAGGATACGAAGAGTACTAAGCAAAATTGATAATAGTAAAGTAAATAGGAAAGTTGTTTAAAATGTAAAACTCTACCCAGTCAATTTAAGTTACTGTCCTTTTTAACGGTCATAAATATTTTGGTCCTGGAGTGCAATCGATAACACAGGGTGCGATGTTTATATCACGACTCAATCTGGTATTACAAGTGAACGGTAAAAAAGATTTTAATGCGGCTAAAAATTTCTTTTTAGCACTTTCAATGACTAGCGCAAAGGTGTACTATTCAATGTCAATATTACAAGTGGTGAGTTATGTTTTAAGCTTGAGCACAACACATAATAGCGCCAGAAAATGTAGTGCTCTTGGAGACCTGAAAATGATTAATAATAGTATACCTGTATATGTATAATAAAACACATGCTAACTTCTTAATGTGACGGTAAACTCTCCCCTTTTTAAATCAGATCAGGAATGTTAGTGCTATTTTAGATGGAGTTTAATTCAAACCTTTACCTCACAGAAAAATTTACTTTTGAAGTGAGCGGCGGAGCACAGGGTATTTTAATTTTATAATTTGAATTTTATATCTCTATTATAAAGTAAGTTATAGAGCATCATCATTACAACTGATGAATTCAACTCAATCTAAAATATCACTAGATAGATCTATATGTATGTGTGTGTACATATGTATGCGTGTATGTATGTGTGTGTATGTGTGTACATATGTATGTATCTATGTGTATGTGTGTGTACATATGTATGTGTGTAGATCTATGTGTATGTGTGTGTACATATGTTTGTGTGTATGTATATGTGTGTATATATGTATGTGTGT
This sequence comes from Bombina bombina, assembly GCF_027579735.1. NCBI lineage: Eukaryota > Metazoa > Chordata > Amphibia > Anura > Bombinatoridae > Bombina > Bombina bombina. The sequence goes on along the minus strand of NC_069499.1, from coordinate 1,197,291,349 downwards.
GTGTGTGTGTAGATATATGTGTGTAAGTATATATGTTTATGTGTGTGTACATATGTATGTGTGTATGTATGAATGAATGTGTATGTGTGTGTACATAGGTATGTATGTAGATCTATGTGTATGTGTGTGTACATAGGTATGACTGTGTAGATCTATGTGTATGTGTGTGTACATATGTATGTGTGTAGATCTATGTGTATGTGTGTGTACATATGTATGTGTGTATGTATTTGTGTGTATGTGCGTACATATGTATGTGTATGTATGCATGTATGTGTGTGTGTATGTAGATATATGTGTGTATGTATCTATGTGTATGTGTGTGTACATATGTATGTGTGTATGTGTGTGTACATAGGTATGTGTGTAGATATATGTGTGTGTGTTTGTGCACATATGTATGTGTATGTTTGTGTGTAGATGTGTGTGTATGTATAAATGTATGTGTATGTGTGTGTACATATGTATGTGTATGTTTGTTTGTGTGTATGAATATATGTGTATGTGTATGTGTGTGTACATATGTATGTGTGAAGATATATGTGTGTATGTATCTATATGTATGTGTGAGTATATGTGTATGTATGTTTGTGTGTAGATATATGTGTGTATGTATGTGTGTGTACATATGTATGTATGTTTGTGTGTAGATATATGTGTGTATGTATGTGTGTGTACATATGTATGTATGTTTGTGTGTAGATATATGTGTGTATGTATGTATGTGTGTAGATATATGTGTGTGTATGTATCTATATGTTTTTACATATGTATTTATATGTATGTTTGTGAGTAGATATGTTTGTATGTATATATGTGTATGTGTGTGCACATATGTATGTTTATGTTTGTATGTAGATATATGTGTGTATGTATGTGTGTAGATATACACTGTGCCACTTTATTAGGTACAGCTACCTAGTAGCATGTTGAGCCTCCTTTAGCCTTCAAAACAGCCTGAATTAGTCTCACATAGGCATGTATTCAACAAGATGCTGAAAACATTGTGGAGGTATTGTGTACCATACAGACATGAGTGTGTCATGCAACTACTGGAGATTTGATGGTCTTGTAGGCCTGCAGAGAATAGCGCTTTCCGGCTCATCCTAAAGATGTTCAATAGGATTGAGATCCGGGGACTGATCGGCCACTGCAGCAAAGAGAAGTCATTGTCATGTTCCAGGAACCATCCCATAGTGATGCGGCTTTTGTGCACTGGCGCATTATCCTGCTGGAAATAACCATCTGCCTGAGGATAAACTGTCAAGATGAATGGATGCAACAATTTTTACGTATGCTGTGGCATTCAGGTGTGAGTCTAGGGGTATTAATGTACCAGGAAAACATTCCCCACACCATAGCACCGCTCCCACCACCTTGCACAGTTTTCATCAGACATAATGGGTCCATGGATTCATGCTGGATTCATGCTGTTTTCGCCAAATTCGGAGCCTGCCATCAATATCACGCAATAGGAACTTTGACTCATCAGACCAAGCAACCTTTTTCCAGTCTTTGATGGTCCAGTGTTGTCGTTGTTGTGCCCACAGATGGCCTGCCCTCTTGTTCTTCTCTGATAACAATGGCAACCGACATGGCCTCCGGCTTTTGTAGCAGGTTGAATTCTGATGTGATTCGCAAAATAGTGGCCTGTCTGTTTGGTTGCACCATCCTAACCATCCTCCTCTGACCTCTCTCATCAACAACCGTTTTTCTTCCACAGGACTGCCACTGACTGGATGTTTTTTTGTTTATTGCACCATTCTAGATACAGCCTTGAAACTGTGGTACATGAGACGTTTAGGAGTACTGCCATTTCAGAAACACTTTGTCCAGCATGTCTTGCATCTACTATCATGCCACGTTCAAAGTTCATTAGATCACTGCTCTTCCCCATTCTTGCTGTGGTTTGTACACTTAACTGATAGTGCAACGTAGTGGAACAAACTATTTGTGGCCCTGCAGGGCTGCACCTAATAAAGTGGCCACACAGTGTATGTGTGTATGTGTGTACATATGTATGTATGTGTGTAGATATATATGTGTATGTATATATATATATATATATATATGTATGTGTATGTGTGTGTACATATGTATGTGTGTAGATATATATGTGTATGTGTGTATGTATATACTGTATATATATATATATATATATATATATATATATATATATATATATATATATATATGTGCGTGTGTGTATGTGTGTGTACATATGTATGTATGTATGTATATAAGTGTATGTGTGTATGTATATACTGTATATATATATATATATATATATATATATATATATATATATATATATATATATATATATATATATATATATATACAGTGGATATAAAAAGTCTGCACACCCCTGTTAAAATGTCAGGTTTCTGTGATGTAAAAAAATGAGACAAAGATAAATCATTTCAGAACTTTTTCCACCTTTAATGTGACCTATAAACTGTACAACTCAATTGAAAAACAAACTGAAATCTTTTAGGTAAAGGGAAATAAAACTAAAAAACGAAAATAATGTGGTTGCATAAGTGTGAACACCCTTTTATAACTGGGGATGTAGCTGTGTTCAGAATTAAGCAATCACATTCAAAATCATGTTAAATAGGAGTCAGTACACACCTGTCATCATTTAAAGTGCCTCTGATTAACCCCAAATAAAGTTCAGCTGTTCTAGTAGGTCTTTCCTGACATTTTGTTAGTCACATCCTACAGCAAAAACCATGGGAGCTTCTAAAGCAACAGAGGGGTCTCATTGTTAAAAGGTATCATTCAGGAGAAGGGCACAAAAGAATTTCCAAGGCATTAGATATACCATGGAACACAGTGAAGACAGTCATCATCAGGTGAAGAAAACATGGTGCAACAGTGACATTACCAAGAACTGGATGTCCCTCCAAAATTGATGAAAAGACGTGAAGAAAACTGGTCTGGGAGGCTGCCAAGAGGCCTACAGCAACATTAAATGAGCTGCAGGAATATCTGGCAAGTACTGGCTGTGTGGTACATGTGACAAAAATTGCCCGTATTCTTCATATGTCTGGGCTATGGGGTAGAGTGGCAAGACAGAAGCCTTTTCTTACAAAAAAAAACATCCAAGCCCGGCTAAATTTTGCAGAAACACAACTGAAGTTTCCAAAAAGCATGTTGCAAAAGGTGTTCTGGTCTGATGAAACCAAAGTTGAACTTTTTGGCCATAATTCCAAAAGATATGTTTGGCGCAAAAACAACACTGCATATAACCAAAATGAATGAGAAAATCACCTTTTTCAAGAGATACATAGACGATCTGCTGTCATTTTGGACAGGTTCCTCGGAAGATCTGGAAAAGTGGTTTGAGAACCTTAATCGGGCCAATGGATCATTACAATTTAAGATACATTATGACAAGGAGCAAATTGATTTTTTGGACATCCGCTTATATAAACAAGGTGGCAGACTACAATCCACACTGTTTCGAAAAGGGACAGACAGGAACTCTTTATTACATTTTACGAGCTGTCACCCACCAGCAACTAAGAGATCTTTGCCCAAATCACAACTACTCAGGATAGTCAGGAACAACACTGAAGAGAGCAATAAAGAAAAACAACTTGAAGAAATGATCCAAAGATTTGGGATGAGAGATTATCCTAAGAAACTACTGCAAGCCCAGAGTTCCAAACTTCCCGAGGATATTGGTGGCACTCTAAAAAACAGTGACCAACGCATGACATTTGTCACCACCTACACTGGAGATAAAAATACGTTTCCAGAGGTAGTTAAAAAACATTGGGACATCATTACAACGGATAAGTCCCTTCCACTAACACATATGACCGCTCCATGGATTGGTTATCGACGATCAAGATCACTAAGAGATTTTCTTTTCAAAACGGACCCAATAGAATGCTATAAACACACCACCTGGCTAGACATTAAAAAACCTGGAGTATTTTGTTGCCTGGGTTGTGTAACCTGTAGTGGACTCATCACGGGTCCATCTTTCACTCACCCTCACAGGCGTCAGATATATAAACACAAATTTCACCTTACATGTACTACGACCTACACTGTATTTGTGGTCTGTACTATGTGGGCAAGACTTCTGACGACCTCTAGACTAGAATGGCGAATCATCGCTCGGCCATCCGGACTGCCTTAAAACAGGGGAGCTCTGAACAACCTGTGGCCCGGCATTATTTGGAATGCAAACATAAAGTTACTGACTTGAAATAAACCATCATAGATCATGTTCCCCCTATGCCCAGGGGGGGGGGGGGAGATCAGAATAGACTTTTATTACACAAAGAAGCCAGATGGACATTCAGACTGGAAACTTTTACGCCCAAGGGACTTAATGTACATCTAGACTGGCAGGCGTTCCTCTAACAAAACTACCTTTATAACAATTTTCATAGTGAGAGCCATTATCCATTCGGCTGAACATATTCCATTCTTGCTCAGTATGAGCATTTTGCGTTTTGTGTTGTTGTTTGTTTTTTGCTGATTATCCTTTTTATTTCTTTTATTATTCATTCTCACTTTTTCTTTATTACTATTCTCTTTTATTATTCCTTTCCTTGTTTCTCTTTTTCTTTTTCTCTTTCTTTCTAATTGCTCTAACTTGTCACTTTGCAGTTAAATACCTTATGGTAGGCATAGTATATATGTACTGAGGTTATTGCTATAGTTGTGTTTAACAGGATTTATCGGAATTAGATCTACAACATAATACATCATATAGATTGTTTCAGTTAGAATAAACACAGTCATATAGCAATAGTTAGGATTTTAGCTTGAATGTGTCTATACCGCTTTATAGTCTACTATCGCTGTATAATTAACCTCTCGGTCCTATTTTGCTTTCATTTCCATACCTCTGTAGTCCGCACACATAGGGATCATGTTTTTTACTTCCAGTTATGTTAAACTGTCATATATGCGAGCGAACAATACGGTGACGGCTTATTTTGTGTACTGTTTCCTTGGCAACCATGTTGTTGTCGGATAGTAGAAATCGCTCACATGCATTATGGCAGATTGATACATCTGGTTTCAGTTTAAATACATTCTTCAGTTTCTTGACATTGTCGCATTGTTTTTATAGGAATTTTCGAATACTTGTTAGATTGTAGCAATTGTTTGATTATTTTGTCTTATTTAGGTTACGGGAGTTACGTTGACACGGATGTACACACCCACCAAGGGGTGTTCCTACTGTGTAGAGCGTGACGTTCCTGTATGTTGTGTATAAATGTCCGGTGGTGGTAAGAGCAATCGTAAATATTTTGCCTGTCTGATGACGAGCTTTTGTGGCTCAAAAACGTTCACATATTAAAGTGGGATTAAAATTTAGACCTTTGGAGTGCGCTTCTTTCCCTGGAATATGCTCTAACTTTTTGCAGCACCCAAGGCTTTACTTAGAGTGGTCAGGAGTGCATTCTGCTACTGCTATATATATATATATATATATACTGTATATACAAAACACGGAAGGGGACTGCACTCCTAGACCGGACCGGATACACATCCCATGAACCTGCAACATGCTCAGCCCTGGGTGCTCAGTGGCACTCACAAGAAGCTGTGCTGTCCCCAGAGTCACAGGCAGTTAACCCCAGACAGGTCTGGGTGCAAGAACCATAGGGAACATTACAAAACAAATTAATACAACACACAGAGAAAGTCCAGCACTCACTAGCAAGCTCACAGCTAAGATTTAAAAGCAAAAATGGAAAGGTTAGTTACCGCATCTGGCCAAATGGGACAAGCCCAGGTACCACGTCAAGGTCCTTTCCAATACCTGGGACCCTAAAACAGCCACACAATGCAAGCTCTCAAATCCAAACAAACTGGGAACAAGGGAAGGGTGCACAGGCCTGTGCACCCTTCCCTTGTTCCCAGTTTGTTTGGATTTGAGAGCTTGCATTGTGTGGCCCACCCTGCAACTGCCTGTGACTCTGGGGACAGCACAGCTTCTTGTGAGTGCCACTGAGCACCCAGGGCTGAGCATGTTGCAGGGTCATGGGATGTGTACCCGGTCCAGTCTAGGAGTGCGGTCCCCTTCCGTGTTTTGTATATTACTGGGGTGATTACATAAGCCTGTGCACCCTTCCCTTTGTTCCCAGTTTGTTTGGATTTGAGAGCTTGCATTATGTGGCTGTTTTAGGGTCCCAGGTATTGGAAAGGACCTTGACGTGGTACCTGGGCTTGTCCCATTTGGCCAAATGCGGTAACTAACCTTTCCATTTTTGCTTTTAAATCTTAGCTGTGAGCTTGCTAGTGAGTGCTGGGTTTTTCTGTGTGTTATATATAGTGAGGCTACAGCCTGTATAACAGTGTAAATTTGCTGTCCCCTCAAAATAACTCAACACACAGCCATTAATGTCTAAACCGTTGGCAACAAAAGTGAGTACACCCCTAAATGGAAATGTCCAAATTGGGCCCAATTAGCCATTTTCCTTCCCCGGTGTCATGGGACTTGTTAGTGTTACAAGGTCTCAGGTGTAAATGGGGAGCAGGTGTGTTATTGTGGTGTTATTGCTCTCACACTCTCTCATACTGGTCACTGGAAGTTCAACATGGCACCTCATGGCAAAGAACTCTCTGAGGATCTGAAAAAAAGAATTGTTGCTCTACATAAAGATGGCCTAGGCTATAAGAAGATTGCCAAGACCCTGAAACTGAGCTGCAGCACGGTGGGCAAGACAATACAGCAGTTTCACAGGAGAGGTTCCACTCAGAACAGGCCTCGCCATGGTCGACCAAAGAAGTTGAGTGCATGTGCTCAGCGTCATATCCAGAGGTTGTCTTTGGGAAATAGACATATGAGTGCTGCCAGCATTGCTGCAGAGGTTAAAGGGGTGGGGGGGGTCAGCCTGTCAGTGCTCAGACCATACTCCACACACTACATCAAATTGGTCTGCATGTCTGTCGTCCCAGAAGGCAGCCTCTTCTAAAGATGATGAAAAGATATAATAAAATATTTACAAAAATGTGAGGGGTGTACTAACTTTTGTGAGATACTGTATATATATGTGTATGTGTGTGTGTACATATGTATGTATATATGTGTATGTATGTATGTATGTAGATATATGTGTGTATGTATATATATATATATATATATATATATATGTGTGTGTGTGTGTGTACATATGTATGTATGTGTGTAGATATATGTGTGTATGTGTATATGTATCTGTGTGTACATATGTATATGTGTTTGTATGTATATGTGTAGATGTAGATATGTGTGTATGTGTGTACATATGTATGTATGTGTGTAGATGTAGATATGTGTGTATGTGTGTACATATGTATGTATGTGTGTAGATGTAGATATGTGTGTATGCGTGTACATATGTATGTATGTGTGTAGATGTAGATATGTGTGTATGTGTGTACATATGTATGTGTGTAGAAATATGTGTGTATGTATATATATATGTGTATGTGTGTACATATGTATGTGTATGCATACATGCATGCGTAAATTGTTTTAAAAAATATAACACAATACAAAATCAAACATTAAAAACTTTGTGGAGTAATTTTAATTGGAAAAATAGGCTTATACCAAGTATGGCTAAACAAGACAAAGAAGACTATTATGTGAAGGATTTAGCGTATACGTACTATACGACATCCAGATGTCGGAGCGCTAATATATTACTTTGAACTTGTAATATGAGTGCAAAAGTAAAAGTGTTATTGATTTAACTTGAGCAGTGTTAGCTTACAATAGTGCTAATATTTTTGCGCTCCACTTGTAATCAAAGCCATTATGTATATATTTTCATAATATATACTGAAAATTATGTAAATATATTGCTGTGATTCTCTGACACTATCATAATGTTTTTCATGGTTCAATTTGATAATATAAAAAAGTGTATATCAATGGTTGTAACTGTAAAATGAGCAAACATTCTGTAGTTACTCTTTATTCCTGAAATAATACGCAAAAACAACCTCACACACGTTCACACATTTATATTGCTTTTTTTTTTTACAATAAGCGAGAAAAGTTATTTTAAAAAATAAATATGTAAATAAATAAATTAATAAATCACTATATAAATTTAATTATAGGGTCTTTGTTATCTGTCATCACATTATGAGGACAAGACCAGCCAGTGATAGAAGTGTATATAATATAGGGCGATCTTCTATATTTAGATTATTTAGATATTCTTATGCAGATCCATCATTTTTATTTATGTTGACCTCCTGAAATGACATTATCATGACATACTCAGACATTTTGGTGTAACCCCCTGACTCTACACTATCAGAGCAAGCTCAGATGTTTTTGAGTGACTATTTCATGTAGGGCGACCTATTTATTGCATGATATCAGGACAGGCTCAATCTATACAAGCTTTCCCTGTAATCTAGGATTGCCTCCTGACTCCAAATTATGGTATAATTTGAACTCAGCATTGTCTGTAATTAAAAAATAAATGGTTAAATAACCCTTTGGTGTTGGTTCGTTCTGGACCACCTAGAAAGGCCTTGATGTTTTTCTGAACTCAGATTCCACCAGCGCGCCTTTATGCCCACAGTTTTCTCCTTAATTCCAGTGACAGAGCCATATAAGAGGGATCTGGGTGGGGTTTAGCACCCTAATTAGCAGTTTGAGGTTTCTATTCACTAACCACAGGGCTTTGTGAAGCCTCAAGAAAGGAGCGTTCTGAGAAATAAGTAGAAGCATATACATGGCTATCCACAATTCAAACTAAACACACAAAGACACATTAAAGGGACATGAATGCATTTCAGTTTTGAATAGAAGCATGTTTGTAATATACTGTACATGTGTTTGCAAAAATGCTTCTAATAAAAGCTATAGCTGTTTCAAACATGGATTTAAGTATGCACAGTGCACCAGCATTTTAAACACAGCACTTGCTCAGAGATTGCTTGTACCATCTTGTAATGATTTCATTTGTTAATTGCTGGCATGAGATAAGCCCCACTCAAGCTCTGAGCAGCTGCAACATTTAAAATTCTGGTGCACTGAGAATATCTAGATATGCTTCACTTGCACGTGCAGAGAAAAATGTTAACACTAAAACAGTGATAACTTACTAGAAGCATTTTTTTCCAATGTATGTATTTTGCAAATATGCTTCTATTCAAAGATGTAATTAATCTATGTGCATTTCAATTTTGAACAGAATGTCCCTTTAAATACTTATACACAAACAGTAGTATCTCTCTCTCTCTCTTTCTCTCTCTCTCTCTCTCTCTCTCTCTCTCTCTCTCTCTCTATATATATATATATATATATATATATATATATATATATATATATATATATATATATATATATATATATATATATACTGGGACACAGTGTCTGTGGAGTATAGAGGTAAAGCCGAATTTTCATTAAGAAATTACTTAAAGGGACATGAAACCCAAAATCTTTCTTTCATGATTTAGGTAGAACATACAATTTTAAACAACTTTCCAGTTTACTTCTATTATCTTTTTTTTTCATTCTCTTGGCATCGTTTGTTGAAGGAGCAGTAATGCACTACTGTTTTTTAACTGAACACATGGGTGAGCCAATGACTGTATATATATGCAGTCACCAATCTTTGCTGCTCCTGAGCTTACCTAGATACATCTTTCAGTAAAGGATAACAAGAGAATGAAGCAAATTAAATAATAGAAGTAAATTGGAAAGTTGTTTAAAATTGTCTGCTCTGTCTAAATAGTGAATGTCTAATTATGACTTTACTGTCCCTTTAAGTCAGGAATTCTGTCTTTTTATGTTTCAGTGACACAAATAAATTATTAGGGCACTCAGCGTTGTGCAAAATATGTGACATGTCAACATATGGCAAATGTTACGAGTTGCATTGTTGACATCTTACTGTCAACAAATGAAGCAGTGAAGGGGTTAAATTATTGTTATCACCCAAAGGGGGCAATAGGATGAGTTGAGCACGAAGGCCTTGGGTGCAGAGCTGCAGAGCTAAGCAGGGGAGCGCAGTGATATTTAAGAACATATATACACTGGTTGACCCACACAGGGTTAGATTATGAGTGGTGCACTAACTGTTGTGCGCGAGTGATATTGTTTTTTTTTATCTGCCTTTTGTGTGCAATGGAAATAGTGTACGTATTACTAGTTGAAAGTAAACGCTTTCCCTTAAGTGTAAAAGTTATTTACACTCAGCGGGTTAGCACGACTTGAGCTAAAGGGTAATAGTTGCATTAAACACAACATAAATACATGTCAAAGTACAGTTACACGCATATAAACACTATCTGATAAAAAATATATTTTTAAAATGACTAAAAAAGTTATAAGGGCTCAAAATTATATGGTATAATGTGTTTGACAAAAAAGGGCTGCAAAGGCCTTTAACATATAGATACATACATAGACATGTCTAAATATTTGTATGTGTGCATAGAGATAGAGAGAGAGAGAGAGAGAGAGAGAGAGAGAGAGAGAGAGAGAGAGAGAGATGTGTTTTACTGTATATGCACTATATATATTTTACATTCCAATGTTCACTTACAAGATACGCTTTTTATTGTAAATACATATTTCTATATATCTATCTATATATACCTATACCTGTATATCTATTCCTATAGATACATATACTGTAGGTATAGCTATGTATTTTACATGAACAGTATCATATATGTATATATTTATATATATATACACAGTTCAGAAAAGAGCACTCTCACCTTCAGATCAGCTACCAGGGTGCCAACGGTTGAATATAACAAGAAGAAGAAGGCACTCTCTGGTCTTTTAAAGTGTACTTTATTTGAAAAAGCATGACGTTTCGGGGACACACACCCCTTCCTCAGGGAAGGGGAGTGTCCCCCCGAAATGTCACGCTTTTTCAAATAAAGTACACTTAAAAAGACCAGAGAGTGCCATCTTCTACTTGTTATATATACTCCAACATGCAAATCATTTTATTTGTGATGCTATATTTGATGTTAGGAAGATCAATGTCAAATCCATGTCTTTAGCCATTCTAACTAGAAGAACTTTATGGCTTAAATCTTGGAATGCTGACATGGTGTATTAAACTAGATTAGTATCTCTCTCTTTTCTAGGTAAAAATATTTGGTTCACAATTGGATTCTTTTATCTCCACTGGGGGTAAGGGAGTTTTTCTGCACCAAGACAAGAAATCTAAGGGTAAATTTAAAGCTTCCAATCGTTTTTGTTCCTTTTGTCAGAAAAGAGAACAGAAAACCACTCCTTCCCCTAAGGCCTCTGGCTCTAATTGGAGACCATCTCCGAATTGGAATAAATCCAAGCCTTATAAGAAACCAAATCCTGCCCTTAAACCTACATGAGGGTGCGGCTCTCAAGCCAGTTCTTCTGGTAGGTGGCAGTCTAAAGCTATTTCAAAGAGTATGGCCAGACTCTGTCCAAAATCAGTGGATTCAGAATATAATTTCTCAGGAGTGTCAAATTGGATTCAGAATAAGACCTCCATTGGGAAGATTCTTTCTTACCCATGTAAAAAAAAAAACAGTAAAAGCTCAAGTTTTTCTGAAATGTGTTTCAGATATAGAACTTTCAGGGGTAATTAACCTGGTGCCACAGCAGGAACAAGGATTAGGGTTTTTTATTCAAATCTATTCTTTGTACCAAAGAAGGAAAATTCTTTCAGACCAATATTGGATCTGAAAACTTTAAATCATTTTATGAGTCCCAATTTTCAAGATTGTGACTATAAGGACTATTCTGCATTTTGTTCAGCAAGGTTACTTCATGTCCACAATAGACTTACAGGATACTTACCTTCACAATTCGATTCATCCATATCACTATCATTTTCTGAGATTCTCTTTTCTAAACAAGCATTACCAATTTGTCGCTCTTCCGTTTGGCCTTGCAACAGCACCAAGAATATTCTTAATAGTTTTAGGTGCCCTTCTATCTGTAATCAGAGAGCTGGGTATTGCGGTGTTTCCTTATCTGGACGATATATTGGTACTAACTCAATCTTTTCATTTAGAGAATCTCACAAAAAACAATTTCTGTTGTTCCCTCAAAGACATGTTTGGAGGATCAATTTACCAAAAAGTTTCTTGATTTCTCATACAAAGCTCACCTTTTTAGGTTTCCAGATAGATTCAGTGTCCATGACTCTATTTCTTAAAGAACAGAGATGTTTGAGATTGGTTTCAGCTTGTCTAAACCTTCAGTCTCTTATCATTCCCTTTAGTGGCTATGTGCATGAAAGTTTTAGGTCTCATGATTGCAGCATCGGACCCAATCCTTTTTGCCTGTTTTCATATGAGACCACTACAGCTTTGCATGTTGCACCAATGGTGCAGGGATTATACTCAGATATCACAACTGATATACTTAAATCCCAACACTCAACGCTCTTTGACTTGGTGGTTAAACCATCACCTTATTGTTCAAGGGGCCTCCTTTGTTCATCCTACCTGGACTGTGATCACAACAAATGCAAGTCTCACATGTTGGGGAGCTGTCTGGGGGTCTCTGACAGCACAAGGAGCTTGGAATCCTCAAGAGGCGAGGTTACCAATCAATATTAGAACTCCATGCTATTTTCAGAGCTCTTCAGGATTGGCCTCTATTAAAGAGAGAACCGTATATTCGGTTTCAAACAGACAATGTCACAACAGTGGCATATGTCAATCATCAAGGGGGGACAAGCAGTCCCCTAGCAATGAAAGAAGTGTCTCTAATACTTTCTTGGGCTGAATCCAACTCTTGTCTAATCACTGCGATTCATATACCAGGTGTAGACAATTTGGAAGTGGATTATCTCAGCCGTCAGATTCTACATCCGGGGAGTGGTCTCTCCATCCAGATGTGTTCTATCAGATTGTATAGATGTGGGGTCTTCCAGACATAAATCTGATGGCCTCTCGTCTAAACAAGAAACTTCCCAGATACCTCTACAGGTCCAGGGATCCTAAGGCGGAATTGGTGAATGCTCTAGAAGTTCCATGGTTTTACCAACCTGCTTACATTTGCTCACCTCTGGGAGTGATCTCAAAGATGATAATGGAACAATCTTATGTGTTTCTGATAGCACCAGCATGGCCTCACAGGTTCTGGTATGCGGATCTTGTTTAAATGTCCAGTTGCCAACCTTGGTCACTTCCTCTAAGACCAGACCTTCTGTCTCAAGGCCCGTTATTCCATCCGGATCTCAAATCTCTAAATTTGAAGGCATGGAAATTGAATGTTTAGTCCTTAGTCCTAGAGTTTTCTCTGACTCTGTGATTAACACTATCATACAGGCTCGTAAGCCTGTTTCCAGGAAAATATATCCAAGGTTTGGAAAACCTATATTTCATGGGGTTCCACTTATGATTATTCTTGTCATTCTTTTATAATTCCTAGGATTCTACAATTTCTTCAGGATGGTTTGGATAAAGGTTTGTCTGCCAATACTTTGAAAGGACAAATCTTTGATCTTTCTGTTTTATTTCACAGAAAGATTTCTAGTCTTCCTGATTTTTACTGTTTCGTACAGACTTTGACTCGTATCAAACCTGTTATTAAATCTATCTTTCCTCCTTGGAGTCTAAATTTGTAGGCTCCTCCTTTTTAGCCTATGCATTCTTTGGACCTTAAACTACTTTCTTGGAAAGAGTTATTTCTCTTGGCTATCTCTTCTGCTAGAAGAGTTTCTGAATTGTATGCTCTCTCTTGCGAGTCTCCTTATCTGATTTTCCATCAAGATAAAGCTGTTTTGTGGACTTCGTTAAAATTTTTGCCTAAAGTTGTGAATTCTAACAACATCGATAGGGAAATTATTGTTCCTTCCTTGTGTCCTATTTCTAACAATACTCTTGAAAGGTCTTTACATTCTTTGGATAAGGTAAGAGCTTTGAAATATTATGTTGTGGCTACTAAAGATTTCAGAAAGACTTCTAGTCAATTTGTTATTTTTTTCTGGTTCCAGAAAAGGTCAGAAAGCCTCTGCCATTTCTTTGGCATCTTAGTTGAAACTTCTGATACACAAAGCTTATTTGGAAGTGGGCAGTCTCCACCTCAGAGAATTACATCTCATTCTACAAGATCAGTTGCCACATCTTGGGCTTTCAAGAATGAAGCTTTAGTTGATCAAATCTGTAAAGCAGCCCCTTGGTCTTCTTTGCATATATTTACTAAATTTTTACCATTTTGGTAGAAAGTTCTTCAGGCAGCTGTCTCGGTTTGATTCTAGTGCCTATGATTTAAGTTTTTTGAATTATTAAGAATACTTAATTATTTTTTTGGATTTAATTTCTAAGCAGAAATAGCTGTTTTTATTTCCCCCCTCCCTTTCTAGTGATTCGTGGACTTCCACATCTTGGGTATTATATCCCATACGTCACTAGCTTATGGACTCTTGCCACCCATATGAAAGAAAACATAATTTATGTAAGAACTTACCTGATAAATTAATTTCTTTCATGGTGGCAAGAGTCCATGAGACCCACCCAATTTTTTGGGGGTTATGATTTTTTATATAAACCACTTTAATTATCCTGTTCCTCTTTTTTATGCTTTTACTCCTTTTACACCTCACTAACTTGGCTATACGTTAAACTGAGGTATGAGTGAGGTGGGAGGTGTATTTTATTTTAAATGATTTTTATTGAAGATTTCAAAGATACAACAAAATGAAAATGCAAATAATAAAACTTCAAAAGGAAGAAAAGTAAATACACTGTCTCACAGGCAAAATTGGCAAGAAAATTTGACACGTTTCTTTTACAAATATGGAGTTTCAAACCAATGGAAGTGCCCAAGATGGACCAAACATAATTGACTAAGCCCGATGTGAGCTGTGATATAGTGGGTATGTGTAGAGGCAATCATGTTCAATATATAAAAGAATTTTACATAACCTGTCTTGTGGATACAGTGTTTGATTTTTGAAGGAATAGAATATAAGAGAGGAAAGAAGATGAAGAACAGTAAGAAATAAGAGGAATGGATAGGGGCGGAGGAAAGAGGGAAAGGAAAAAAAAAAAAAAAAAAAAAGGGGTGGGGGGAAGGGGGAAAAGGGCTGGGTGGAATGCAGAACAGGGCCGCACCTATGCAGTTATATGTGTTAAATGTTGCATATTATACTCAGTCTGTTTATGTGTTTTCAGTCGGAGGAAGCACAGTCAGTCGAACAGGCGGGTTGAATTTCTCCCAGGTCTCGGTCAGTAAGCTATGTAGATCTAGTTTGTTCGTTTTCATGAAGTGAAAATGCTCCAGCACGATTAGGTCTGTTACCTGTGTTCGCCAAGCATTCAGCGTCGGAGGAGCCGCTAATTTCCAGTTTTTTGGGATGAGCTTTTTTGCCCCATTAATCATTATCAGAAGCAATGCCCTTGCGGCCGTGTTTTGAATTTTGGGGATGCCCAGAAACATTAGAGAGTGTATATGAGGTGGTAAGGTGGTTTCTATTATATCTGAGACCGCAGAGAACACTGCCTCCCAGTATGGTACTATCACCGGGCACGTCCACCATATGTGGAACATTGTGCCACTCAGGCCACAGCCTCTCCAGCACTTATCGGTAATCTGTAAATTAGTTTTATGTAGTCTGACCGGGGTTAGGTACCATCTGCTCAAAAGTTTAAAATGCATTTCCTGTATAGTAGCAGAAGAAGATGCTCTAGCAGCGATCTGAAATGCCCGGCTCCAGTCAGCAGGCTGAGTGTCTGTGTTGGTCTCTCTGTCCCATGCTTGTGTGTATGTAGGTAGTGCCTGGTCGTCATTCACAAGCAACAGCTTGTATATGAGGGAAATGGTGTGTCTTGGTGGGTTTTGTTGGACGCACAGAAGTTCGTAAGGCGTGAGTTCCCTATTTAGCTTGCTCTTGTGTCTGTGAGTGATTATGAAGTGTTTAATTTGGGAATGCTCAAACCAAGACGAGAACAAAATCTCGTCCCATTGTTGAAGAGCTTCCAATGAGACTATGTCCCCCCCTTCTAGTGCAAAATGTAAGGCCCCATCTCTCAGCTTATATGGTTGTCTATGTGCTAGTCTTTGATGTGCCAATGGGATCCCAGGATGTTCCCTCAGGGGCAAAAGTGGGGAATATGGTGTGGAGATATGTCCAGGTACAGAGATGGCTTTGTCCCATTCTTTAAATGTCTCCCTTGTGACGGGGTAAAATTTCAAGGTCCGAGGTCTATAACGCGGTGCTATCCATGCCATAGTGGCCATATTTCCTTTAGAAAATATCTGATTGTCTATTTGCACCCACGCCTTCTGTGTGTTATTATGACTCCAGTCTACTATGTGTTGTAGTAATATCGCCCTGCGATATAACTTGAGATTGGGGAGACCCATGCCTCCTCTATGCTTTGGCATGTATAGTGTTTGCCTATTTATCCTGCTCTTTTTTCCCTGCCAGATATAGTTGTCAATAATTTTTTGTAATTGGTTAAGGTAGGTAGGGGGCAGCGGAACAGGTAGAAAAATATATTAGGATCCGTGGCAGGATGTTCATTTTTATTATGCCCATCCTGCCCAACCAGGAGATGGGTTTGTTGCTCCAAAGTTGAAGATCATTCGCGATCTCACTTTTAAGCTTTTGATAATTGTACAATATAATGTCGTTGTCTTTACTTGCTAAATTGATACCTAGGTACTTCATGTATACTTCATGTATTTTTTGGCTATTTGTATGTGAAGGGTTTCTTCCATTAGGGTGATGGTGTGCGGTGTGGCAGAAATATTTAGGAGTTCCAATTTTGTAACATTAAGGTGGAAATTAGAGACCTGGCCATACCTGTGTAGTTCCGCTAATATGTTTGGAAGGGTAGATTCGGTGTTGGAAATAGTAAATAGTATGTCATCGGCATACATGATCATTTTATGCTCCCTGTCCCCCACCACAATGCCCGTAATGTTGTGATTGAGCCTTATCGAGACCGCTAAGGCCTCGATTGACAGCACAAACAGTAGGGGGGAAAGTGGACACCCTTGTCGTGTGCCATTCGTAATAACAAATGGATCCGACAGCGTGCCATTGGCCTTTATTCTAGCACTGGGGTTGGAATATAAAGAAAATACCATATTAAGGAAGGGGGTGCCGAAATTCATTTTGTGCAATACTTTTTTGAGGAAACGCCAATCTACTCTGTCGAACGCCTTTTCGGCGTCCGACGAGAACAGAGTCAGCGGGACTGATTGTTGTTTGGCGTAGCTGATTAACTGAAGGACTCTTAGGGTGCTGTCCCTGGCTTCACGTCCAGGGACAAAGCCTGCTTGGTCAGTGGATATTAGATTGGGAAGGAACTTATTAAGTCTTGTTGCTAGCACTTTTGCCAAAATCTTGATGTCAGTATTCAAGAGGGATATGGGCCTAAAATTCCCTGGTCTATCTGGCTTCTTGCCGGGCTTCGGCAAGACTGTTATGTGGGCCTCGAGCATGGAGGTAGGGAGAGTTTTAGTTTCAGCTAAATTGTTGAACAGTGCCTGTAGGTGGGGGACAAGGGTATCCTTGAATGTTTTATAGTATTTGGGTGACAGACCATCAGGTCCCGGGCTTTTCCCTGTTGGTAGATTTTTTATCGCTGCACATATTTCCTCTGGGGTAATGGGTGCGTCTAGAGACCCAGAGTCCTCTGCTGTCAGTCTGGTTAATGGCAGGTTTAGTAAATAGTCGGTAGTTAGTAAGTCCTTTGTGTCTGTATCATCCTGTGCATTAGGTGCTGGTGTTGGGGAGTTTAAATTGTAAAGACTATTGTAAAAATCTCTTAGGGTGTTTGCTATCCCCTTGCTGTCTTGTACCGCCATTCCTCTCCCATCTGTGAGTGTATGAATAAAGGTTTTGAGTCTTTTACGCTTTATTGACCTGGCCAAAAGCTTGCCCGGCTTGTTCCCTTGGTCAAAATACAGCTGTTTCAGGTATAGGGCTTGTTGCTGGGATTCAGCTGTTAATAGATCCCTGAGATCGTGTTTGGCCTGCTGTAGCCTGCAAGAGATGTCCGTGTCTCATGGGTTTACTTTGTGTATTGTCTCTAACTGAGAAATTGTTGAGTGGAGTTGGTCGTACCTAATTCGTCTCTCTTTCATTTTTTTAGCTTTCAGCTTTAAAAATTCGCCTCTTATGTCGCACTTGTGCGCCTCCCAATTTGTGGTGTGAGAGGTGTCTGTATGATTGTTGAATGTAAAATACTCTGTTAAGGTAGTATCAAGTGAGGTTACCACAGTCGGGTCTGAGAGTAAGTGATCGTCCAAGCGCCAGATATAGTCAGTCAAGGGGGCTTCTGGCCATACAATATCACATACTACCGGTGCATGGTCTGTCCATGTGATCTTTCCTATGTGGCATGAGTGCACTATAGAGAGACTAAGTGAATCTGTAAACCAATAGTCAATGCGAGAATATTTGTGAAAGACATTGGAAAGGTGAGTATAATCTCTCCCTGTCGGATGGAATGTTCTCCACACATCATGGAGATTTAAATTAGACAGCGTGGTTTTAATCGATTTCAATGTCATTTTAGGGACACTAGATCCTGAGTTGGATGTGTCTAATGTTGGCTGTAATGGGACGTTAAAATCACCGCCCAGGAACACTGCGCCCTTTGCTTGGTCCAGGAGCAACCCTGATAGTTTTTTGAAGAAACGATGTTGCTGTACATTAGGAGCGTACACATTTAGGAGAGAGACAGGTCTGCCAAACAGAAGGCCCACCAAAAGTAGATATCTGCCTTCTGGGTCTTTATGTGTGGATAATGCTTGGAAATCTATTGAGTTATGCATTAAGATTCCCACTCCATTCTTTTTTAGGGGGCCTGACGCAAAAAAGGCAACTGAGTATTTCTGAGATGACCATTTGGGCTCCCTTCCCCTCTAAAAATGGGTCTCCTGCAAGAAGACCATTGAACTACGGAGTTTAGAGAATCCTCGCATTGCTATTGAGCGCTTTCCTGCGCTATTCAGTCCATGTGTGTTTATGGTCACTAAAGTCAAGGTGTGATCCTGTCTATGAGAGCGTGGGGTTCGCATTGTAGAATGGGGAACAAAAAAAAAAAAAAAAGAGGGAGGGGAGAAAATTTACAGGAAAGTAGGGTATAAGGTTAGATGGGTGTAGGGTTAGACGAGTGATAGGTAAGAAAAGGTAGAGAGGTATGTAGCCCTTAGGCCAAGTGATCCAAGACTGTTGAAAAAAGACTACAGATTGTTGGTCTAGACTACTTAACAGTGAAAGGTTTTTAAAGAAATAGAATTGCTAATAAGAGATAAAGAATCTCCTAGCTGAAGTGCACTATGAGAAATAAGTACACTAGTGAGTATGTGTCCTGGCAAGAATTGGAGGACCGCTATTCTTAAATTTAAGGGTTATTTAGGATATGTGGCTTAGAGCTATTTTCTTGCAGTGGTTCGTAGTGTATTGTATAACTTGGTAATGGTACGAAGCCAGTCGTCAGACATATGTGATGTATTTGTGCTATATGTTCAGGGAGCAGGGATGATGTGGTGTAGGTGTTTGCCGGGGGATGAGTGTTTGAGATGAAGACTAGGTGTGTGTGTATTTCCTGACCTCCCGTCAGGATGTCTCGGATAGAAAAAGAAGTATTAGCCATCGGCATTCCATTTATAACATTATGCATATCCTAGAACAGTAAAATTACAGTAAAACAGTTAATAAACATTCGGATGACATTAGAAAGGCAAACCTTTGTGTTCAAATATATTATAACTAATATCAAACTTGCCCCCTTCTAGGAGAGCACCCCCCGCAACCGGATGTCAGATTGCGAGAAAGGGTGGTATTATTCCCACACTGCCTTCCTAGAGGCAAACTCAACATGCATGTAAACAACATTTAGGAATAAGTTAGGTAACCACATCTATAACAATAGCGCCTTGCGTGGCTAGTGAATGGTGTATGAGTGATCGTCAGAGATGTGGGTTATATGTGTGTTGTATGTTCAGGGAGCAGTTTTGGTGTGGTGTAGGTGTTTGTCAATGAACATGTATATGTGGCTAAGAACAAGTGATGTGTGTGTGTCCCGGATTCCCGCTATGAAATCCCAAGTAGAAATAAATGTGTTAGTGTTCCATGTTCTATACCTAGCGCTATACAAATGAGCAGTGCAAATACAGTTATGCTGCTAATGCAGCCATCCGAAGACTCAGAGAAACTATGTGTTTGAGTAAATTATAGCTGCTCTCGAACTTGTCCCCTCCTCGAGGAGCATTCCCCTCAACCAGTTGACAAATTGCAAGAAAGTACAACATCATTCCCATGTTGCTATCCTAGTGGCGAGCACAACATTTTTGTTAACAACATTTAAAGGTAACTTAAATAACTATATATGTATAATGTCTCTATTGCTAGTCTCTGACAACTGTGCAAACATATCAGGGTTCACAATGCCAGTATACTTGCGCTTTCAAAGCAGGACTGCAGCCTCCCAGGAACAAACAGCAACAGTACCAATGGGGTCAGTGTGTTCCAGTTTGTTTCAGTCCCCCCGATTTATACAGTGCTGTCTTATTGTCTCGGGTGGCAACTATGGAGACAGGGAACCCCCATCTATAAGGTATCTTGTGTGCCTGTAAGACAGATGTGAGGAATGATAGGGACCTACGTTTTTGCAGGGTGATAGGGCTAATATCACTGAATATTTGTATATTAACCCCTTAATGACAGAGGACGTACCAGGTACGTCATAGGAAAATCTCCCCTTAATGACAATTGACGTACCTGGTACGTCCTCTGTTGTTTGAAGTGCTGGAAGCGATCTTGATCGCTTCCAGCAGCTTACAAGGTATTGTAGTGATGCCTCAACATTGAGCCAACATTGAGCCATCACTGCAATCCCATATTTTACCCACCGATGCAGAGATGCACTAGTGGATTTATCCTACAATGTGACATGATGGTGTCGAGGTAAACATAAGGGGGTTGAATGATAGCTCCACAAAATGACTTTTATGCGCACCGTGCAAATTTACTTAACCAGTGCTCTATTGGATGATGAATTATTAACCAGCTATCCAGATCCTCCCATTTATTCGGCTGTTAGCGTCAGCTTTATTCCGCACATGTACATTGCATTCAGTTTGGTCACACTTACAAGAACACAATTTAATAAGGCAATCAATCAACACGTTAACAACCAGGGACTGGATGTATGGAGGAGAATTTGGCTGGATGTTAACTTGTCCCCTAGGTTTTAAAGATGCAGTTGTAGGAAGGGATCTCCATTGTCACGTAAGGGATCTGGGAGGGGGAGGGATGCAGGTTATTGAGGGGGGCCAGCTACACTACAGAAAACTAATGTTTTAAATAAAAAACTAAAAAAAAACTATTTTTGGGGGCAAATTGGGTACTGGCAGACAGCTGCCAGTACCCAAGATGGCGGCAAATAGGTAGGGGGGAGGGTTAGAGAGATGTATGGAGGGGATCAGGGAGGTTGTAAGGTAAGGGGGATCCATCACTGCAGACTGTATGAAGAAAATAATAAAAAAATAAAAAAAATGCTTTTTATTTCAGTACTGGCAGACTTTCTGCCAGTACTTAAGATGGCGGGGACAATTGTGGGGTGGGGGAGGGAAGAGAGCTGTGTGAGGGGGGTCAGAGGGGATCAGGGGGTGGGATGTGTCAGATGGGAGGCTGATCTCTACACTAAAGCTAAAAATTAACCCTACAAGCTACCTAATTAACCCCTTAACTGCTGGGCATATTACAAGTGTGGTGCGCAGCAGCATTTAACGGCCTTATTATTACCAAAAAGCAACGCCAAAGCCATCTATGTCTGCTATTTCTGAACAAAGGGAATCCTAGAGAAGCATTTGCAACCATTTGTGCCATAATTGCACAAGCTGTTTGTAAATAATTTCAGTGAGAAACCTAAAATTGTGAAAAATTTAACAGTTTTTTTTTATTTGATCGTATTTGGCAGGGAAATGGTGGCATGAAATATACTAAAATGGGCCTAGATCAATAATTTGGGTTGTCTACTACACTACAATAAAGCTAAAATTAAACCTAAAAGCTCCCTACAAGCTCCCTAATTAACCCCTTCACTGCTGGGCATAATACACGCGTGGTGTGCAGTGGCATTTAGCAGCCTTCTAATTACAAAAAAGCAACGCCAAAGCCATATATGTCTGCTATTTCTGAACAAAGGGGATCCCAGAGAAGTATTTAACACCATTTATACCATAATTGCACAAGCTGTTTGTAAATAAATTCAGCGAGAAACCTAAAGTTTGTGGAAAAATTTGTGAAAAAGTCAACAATCTTTTTTATTTGATCGCATTTGGCGGTGAAATGGTGGCATGAAATATACCAAAATGGGCCTAGATCAATACTTTGGGTTATATATATATATACATACATGTCAAAGGATATTCAGGGATTCCTGACAGATATCAGGGTTCCAATGTAACTAGCACTAATTTTGAAAAAAAGTTGTTTGGAAATAGCAAAGTGCTTCTTGTATTTATTGCCCTATAACTTGCAAAAAAAGTAAAAAACATGTAAACATTGGGTATTTCTAAACTCGGGACAAAATTTAGAAACTATTTAGAATGGGTGTTTTTTGGTGGTTGTAGATGTGTAACAGATTTGACAGGGGTCAAAGTTAGAAAAAGTGTGTTTTTTTCCATTTTTTCCTCATATTTTATATTTTTTTATAGTAAATTATAAGATATGATGAAAATAATGGTATCTTTAGAAAGTCCATTTAATGGCGAGAAAAACGGTATATAATATGTGTGGGTACAGTAAACGAGTAAGAGGAAAATTACAGCTAAACACAAACACTGCAGAAATGTAAAAATAGCCATTGTCATTAAGGGTAAGAAAATTGAAAAATGGTCCGGTCATTAAGGGGTTAATACCAGCATCGCTGACTGGCTGTTTTGCTCTTGAGTTTCTCAGGATGTCTTCTTTATCGGGGAAGTGGAGTAATTTAACAATAATGTCCCTAGGGGGTGCCTTGGGTGGGGGTTTTGCCCCGAGTGCTCTGTGGGCTCTTTCAATTGGTATGTCTGGGGCCCCAGGAGTCCCCTTTATGGTCCTGAAAAGATCCTGTAGGTATCCCATAATTGCAGTGGGGGCTATAGATTCCGGTGTCCCCCTAATTCGCAAGTTATTGCGGCGGCTACGGTTTTCTAAGTCCTCTATTTTCTCATGTAATGCATCAATTGAGATCTCTTGTGCTGCAACCTTATTTGTAAGCTGTTTAAATCCAATTGAAACTGTAGAGCTTTGCTCCTCTATTGTTGTAACTCTGCCTTTAAGGGTAGAAATATCTCTATGAAGGTCTTTGTACAGTGTGCGAACTTCATGCATTGCCACCCTTATGTCTTCTTTAGAGGATAGCAGACTCAAATCAGCTTTAGTGACATAGCCTGTAGGTAGTGCTTCTATTATGGGTTCCTGAGCTGGAGTTATAGGTTGACTGTCCTCTAATGCATCAGGCTGTGAGGATGTAGAATGTTCGATTGTTTTCAGATATTGCCCTATCGTTTTATTATTAATGCCCTTTTCCATTTTTTGGCCCTTCTTTTGAGGCATAACCACATAGAAAAAAGGAGATGCCCTTTCCTGCTTGTTAGATAGTACAAATCAGGGATCTTTGTCTAATGAAGGGGCCTGTAGTTTGCTCATGCAGGTTTACTGTGAATAAGAGAGAAAAAATGTCTCGTGTTTATTTCTTATTGGCTTCCTGCCAACTCCCTCTTATACCACTGCTGTGCTTTCTTTACAATTAAACAAGTGTGCCCTGCAGCGTCCCTGTCTGCTTATATGACCTCCTCTGTGTTACGGTGTATCATATATTAGGGGGTACCCCACATGGCCCGCTCCTGCAGTTCAATTGGTAGTGTTTATTTGCCTCTGTGTGCGCGATGTGCTGGGTGATTCCCGGTCAGCAGTATTAGCCAAATCGTGGAGTGCGTGTTAACACTTGCCTGTTATACTGTCCGGTGCCTGAAGTTTGGGCTCTGTCCGTATCGCACACTGAGGAGTCTGTTTGCGGAAGCCACGTGGCGTGTCGAGGTCCGTGTAAAGGCCCCTGTAGCCTGTCACTTATCTGCAGTTGTGGGTTTCAAAAGTATCTCTCTAGCTGGTCCATCTGTTCAGATCACCACTGCTTCCAAATTGAGGTATTTTAGCCACTGTTACATGTTAGTTGCTGTCCTCCAAAAATGCCAGGCCTAAGAGCTCTAACTCTTTGCTGCCATTCAGCTCCGTGGCTAAGCTCCGCCCCCGGGAGGTGTATTTATAGGCATTTGAGGATTGGGAAACTTTGCCCTATCCTGGTAGGAATGTATATCCCATACGTCACTAGCTCATGGACTCTTGCCACCATGAAAGAAATGAATTTATCAGGTAAGTTCTTACATAAATTATGTTTTACTGACAATTTTAAAAAGTTATGTCTATTCCCACTCCCCCTGGACCATGTGACAGCCATCATCCAATCACAAATGCATACACGCACCATGTGTCAGTCATCAGGCAATCACAAATGCATATATTTTTATTCTGTGAATTCTTGCCCCTGCTCAGTAGGAGCTGGTGATTCAAAAAGTTTGGATGGGAACAGCCAATAGGATGAGAGCTGCTCAAATCCTATTGGCTGATTGGAACAGCCAATATGATTTTAGCAGCTCTAATCCTATTGGCTGATTGGAACAGCCAATAGGAATACAAGGGACGCCATCTTGGATGACGTCACTTGCATTCAAGTTCCAGTTTACGGTGGCGACCATATTGAAGAGGAGCTCTGCGCCGGATGTCTTCAGGATGGACCCGCTCTGCGCCGGATGGATGAAAATAGAAGATGCCGTCTGGATGAAGACTTCTTGCCGTCTGAATGAGGACTTCGCCGGCTGGATGAAGATGGAAGAGGCCGCCCGGATGAAGACTTCTTGCCGGCTGGATGGATCCTTCAAGCGGGACTTCAATAACTGTAAGTGGATCGTCGGGGGGTTAGTGTTAGGTTTATTTAAGGGTTTTTTGGGTGGGTTTTATTTTTAGAGTAGGGTCTGGGCAGGTAAAAGAGCTAAATGCCCTTTTAAGGGCAATGCCCATACAAATGCCCTTTTCAGGGCAATGGGGAGCTTAGGTTTTTTAGATACAGTTTTTATTTGGGGGGTTGGTTGGGTGGTGGGTTTTATTGTTGGGGGTGTTTGTATTTTTTTTACAGGTAAAAGAGCTGATTTCTTTGGGGCAATGCCCCACAAAAGGCCCTTTTAAGGGCCATTGGTAGTTTATTGTAGGCTAGGGTTTTTTTTTATTTTGGGGGGGCTTTTTTATTTTGATAGGGCTATTAGATTAGGTGTAATTCTTTTTTATTTTTATAATGTGTTCTTTTTTTCTTCGTAATTTAGTGTTGTAATTTTTATGTAAAGTTAGCAGGTTGTTAGGTTTAGGGGTTAATAGCTTAATTTAGTTTATGGCGATGTGGGGGCTTGCGGTTTAGGGATTAATAGGTTTAGTTAATGGTAGTGATGTGGGAGGCCAGAGGTTTAGGGGTTAATACATTTATTTAGTGGCGGCGGGTCCGAGAGCGGCGGTATAGGGGTTAATACTTTTATTTAGGTTGTGGCGGGGTCGGGGATCAGCGGCATAGGGGTTAATAAATTTTATTTAGGTTGTGGCGATGTCGGGGCAGCAGATTAGGGGTGTGTAGACTCGGGGCTTATGTTAGGGTGTTAGGTGTAAACGTAACTTGTTTTCTACCATAGAAATCAATGGGATATCTGGCAGCATCGAACATAAGCTTTCGCTGCTTTCAGACTCCCATTGATTTCTATGGCATCCGCTGCCTCCAGGGTGGTGGATTGAAAACCAGGTACGATGCGCCGGAATAGCTGCGAGCATAACTGTTAACTATTTGAAAACTTTGAAAAAGTGTCAAATATAGATGAATGTGTATTCCGAACATCTGTAATGACGTAAGCATCGATCTGCGTTGGATTGAGATCGGCGGATCATATGTTACGTCACAAATGTCAACTTTTGCCGGTCTGTAGGCTTTGATAACTAGGTTGGATCAAGCTCACCACAATTACGCTGCAGAATTCTGGCGTATTTGCAGTTGACGGCTTGATAAATATCCCCCTTTGTGTTAACTAGTAAGTTAATATAAAGTATTTGCAAACTTACAGGTAGATATGATCAATATTGATTTAACTTTCCCACATACACTCCCTGCTTTATTTCCATGTATTTAAGTTGGCAACAAACATCAGCTTATTAACCTGGAGCAGTGAATGACTTAAGTTTGTAAATGACAAAAATGTGTTCTTTAAAGGGACACTCAAGTCAAAATTAAACTTTCATTATTCAGATAGAGCATGCAATTTTCCAATTTACTTCTATTATCAAATTTGTTTCATTCTCGTAGTATAATTTGTTGAAGGAGCAGCAATACAGTACTGG
Organism: Bombina bombina; assembly: GCF_027579735.1. Taxonomy (NCBI): domain Eukaryota; kingdom Metazoa; phylum Chordata; class Amphibia; order Anura; family Bombinatoridae; genus Bombina; species Bombina bombina. The sequence goes on along the minus strand of NC_069499.1, from coordinate 1,197,264,965 downwards.
TTTCTAACTGAGCACATGGGTGAGCCAATGACAATCGGTATATATATATATATATATATATATATATATATATATATATATATGTAGCCACCAATCAGCAGCTACAACCTAGGTTCTTTGCTGCTACTGAGCTTAGCTAGATAAACCTTTTGGCAAAGGATAACAAGAGAATGAAGCAAATTAAATAAGAAGTAAATTGGAAAGTTGTTAAAAATCACATGCTCTTTCTGAATCATGAAAGAAAAAAATTGTGTGTCATGTCCCTTTAAAGGTAACACATTATCACAGCAAGAATAATGCAGGTAGAAAGTCCACAAAATAGTCTTTTAAAGAGCCATTTTCAAATCGTGACCAGGCAGCTACACGGGGAAAGGTGTTGACCCACCTCTTAGAACAGATATCTATTAAAACAGGAAAGACAAAGACACCCAGTCTTGGTATAGCTTTACAATATTGCATGTGGATACACTCCCATATCTAACGTACCTCCAGGTGCTGGAAGCACAAGCCAGAACCAGATGTCCAGCAGACTGAAAGCCACGTAAAAGCCACGTAAAAGTGTTTGTCACTCTTCTGTCTGTTCAAAATTAATTGAATAAAATAGCAATGGGGATTTTGCCATTGCTAAGTTGGGTACGCCCCCAGTAGGAAGGTTTATTCAAATTGGGGCACTATACAGGTGTTTGTTATTATTATCACCTATCAAGATGTTGGAATATGCGCATCCATAGCAACTGTGTATTTGAATTTCTATAAGCCTGATGAAACGGCCCTTGTGTGGCTGAGAAATGCGTCGCAATTTTAATTTGGTTATAAATAAACTTTTTTATTATATACGCTCAAAGTCAGGGCCTGGACTCTTCTCAAAATAATACAATAGTATTACATTTAAAGCTCTGTAGAAAAATGTCTTCATAGTTTCTCACACAGTATCAGATAATTATCTATTGCAGGTAATTTATCCTTTTGAAGAGTTCACACAAAGTGCAATCTTTTATTTTCTTACAATATGGGGCCTATTTATCAAGCCGTCAACTGCAAATACGCTGGAATTCCGCAGCGTAATTGTGGCGAGCTTGATTAGACACATTTAGCAAAGCCTACAGACCGGCAAAAGTTGAAATTTGTGACGTAACATACGATCCGCCGGTCTAAGCCCAACACGGATCGATGCTTACATCATTACAGATGTTCTGTATACAAATTCAGCACTATCTGACAACTTTTGCTAGTTATCAAACTTCTAACAGGTACGCTTGGCACAATTCCGGCCCAGCGTACCTGGTTTTCAATCCGCCACCCTGGAGGCCGCGGATGCCATAGGAATCAATGGGAGTTGAAAGCAGCGAAAGCTTATGTTCGATGCTGCCAGATATCCCATTGATTTCTATGGTATAATAAAAATTACGTTTACACCTAATACCCTAACATGTACCCCGAGTCTAAACACCCATAATCTGCCGCACCGACATCGCCACCACCTACACAATGTTATTAACCCCTATTCTGCCACTCCCGGACCCCACTGCAACTAAATAAATATATTAACCCCTATCCCGACACTCCCGACACGGCCGTAACTAAATAAATTAATTAACCCCTATCCCGCCGCTCCCAGACCCCGCTGCAACTAAATAAATGTTTTAACCCCTAAACCCCTGGCCTCACACATCACTACCACTTACTAAACCTATTAATCCCTAAACCGCCAGCCGCCCACATCGCCATAAACTAAATTAAGCTATTAACCCCTAAACCTAACAAGCCACTAACTTTACATTAAATATTAACTCATCCCTATCTTATAATAAATTTAAACTTACCATTAGAATTAAAATAAACTATATTAAACTATTAATTAACCTACCCTAACTATTATACTAAAATTACATTAAACTATATTAAACTATTAATTTACCTACCCTATTAGACTAAAGTTACATTAAACTATATTAAACTATTCATTAACCTACCATATTAGACTAAAATTACATTAAACTATTTAAAACTATTCATTAACCTACGCTATTATACTAAAATTACATTAAACTACCAATTAAATTAACTATATTACATATTTAAAAACCTAACCCTACTCAAATTATTGAAATCTACTCTAGAAAAATACTAAGTTACAAAGAAATAACAACTAAGTTACAAAAAATAAAAACACTGTTATAAAAAATAAAAAACACTAAGTTACACAAAATAAAAAATAAATTATCAAATATTTAAGCTAATTACATGTAATCTAATAGCCCTATCAAAATAAAAATCCCCCCCCAAAATAAAACCCTGCATAGCCTACAATAAACTACCAATGGCCCTTAATGCGCGGCATTGCCCCAAAGAAATCAGCTCTTTTACCTCTAAATAAAAATACAAACAACCCCCCAACAGTAAAAACCACCACCCACACAACCAAACCCCCCAAATAAAAAACTATCTAAAAAAACCTAAGCTCTCCATTGCTCTGAATAGGGCATTTGGATGGGCATTGCCCTTAAAAGGGCATTAAGCTCTTTTTCCGCCCAAACCTTAAGCTAAAATTAAAACCCACCCAAAAAACCCTTAAAAAACCTAACACTAACCCCCGAAGATCCAACATCCATCCTCAACGAAGCAGCAGAAGTCCTCAGCGAAGCCGGCAGAAGTCTTCATCCAAGCGGGCCGAAGTCTTCATCCAAGCCGGGAGAAGTCTTCATCCAGACGGCATCTTCTATCTTCATCCATCCGGCACGGAGCAGCTCCATCTTCAAAACATCCGGCGCGGAGCATCCTCTTCTTATGACGTCTTCTGAAGAATGAAGTTTCCCTTTAAATGATATCATCCAATATGGCGTCCCTTACATTCTGATTGGCTGATAGAATTCTATCAGTCAATCGGAATTAAGGTGGAAAAAATCCTATTGGCTGTTGCAATCAGCCAATAGGACTGAGCTTTCACCCTATTGGCTGATCCAATCAGCCAATAGGATTGAGCTCCCATTCTATTGGCTGATTGGATCAGCCAATAGGATGAAAGCTCAATCCTATTGGCTGATTGCAACAGCCAATAGGATTTTTTCCACCTTAATTCAGATTGGCTGATAGAAAGGGAAACTTCATTCTTCAGAAGACGTCGTAAGAAGAGGATGTTCCACGCCGGATGTCTTGAAGATGGAGCCGCTCCGTGCTGGATGGATGAAGATAGAAGATGCCGTCTGGATGAAGACTTGTGCCGCCTTGGATGAAGACTTCGGCCCGCTTGGATGAAGACTTCTGCCAGCTTCACTGAGGACTTCTGACGATTCGTTGAGGATGGATGTCAGGTCTTCAAAAACTGTAAGTGGATCTTCGGGGGTTAGTGTTAGGTTTTTTTAAGGGTTTCTTGGGTGGGTTTCAATTTTAGCTTAGGGTTTGGGCAGAAAAAGAGCAAAATGCCTTTTTAAGGGCAATGCCAATCCAAATGCCCTTTTTAGGGCAATGAGGATCTTAATTTTTTTTTAGATAGTTTTTTATTTGGGGGGTTTGGCTGTGTGGGTGGTGGGTTTTACTGTTGGGCGTTGTTTGCATTTTTATTTCCAAGTAAAAGAGCTGATTTCTTTGGGGCAATGCCCCACAAAAGTAAAAGCCACCACCCACACAACTATTGGTAGTTTATTGTAGACTAGGGTTTTTTTTATTTTGGAGGGGCTTTTTTATTTTGATAGGGCTATTAGTTTAGGTGTAATTAGTTTAAATATTTGATAATTTATTTTTATGTTTTCTAACTTAATTTAGTTGCGGAAGGGTCCGTTTTTTTCCGACTGGGAGTTTCGCTGCACAGCTGTTTGGAGATTAAATATGTCCTGATGAAGGCCTGAATGAGACCAAAACGTCGACCATGTTTTGTTGATATTACAAATAAAGAAAAAATTATTTTCATTTACAAATCCTGAGAGTGCCCTTCTATACACGGATTTATATATATATATATATATATATATATATATATATATAAATATATATATATATATATATATATATATATATATATATATATATATAGACTCCAAATAAGTGCACTCTCACTTGCCAACCCAAACACAGACCAGGGTGCTTAACAAAATATTCAATCTGGATAAGGATAAGCACTCACTGGATTTAAACACAACAAATTATTTATTCGGCAGTGACGTTTCGGGGCATTCACCCCTTCCTCAGACGGTCTGAGGAAGGGGTGAATGCCCCAAAACGTCACTGCCGAATAAATAATTTGTTGTGTTTAAGTCCAGTGAGTTCTTATCCTTGTCCAGATTATATATATATATATATATATATATATATATTCATGGCCAAAAATATTGGCACCACTGCATTTCTGTCAAATTATGCACCACTTCGCCCAGAAAATTGTTGCAATTACAAATGTTTAGGCATTTTCATGTTTATTTCTTTTGTTTGTATTGGTATAACACAAAAAAAGTGGAGAAAAAAAAGCCAAAGCTGACACATTCCACGCAAAACTCCAAAAAATTTACTGGACAACATTCTTGGCACCCTCAATTTAATATTTGGTAGCACAACTCTTGAAAAAATAACTGAAATCAATCTCTTCCTGTAACCATCAATGAGTTTATTACACCTCTCTACTGGAATTTTGGACCACTCTTCTTTCGCCAACTGCTCCAGGTCTCTCAGATTGGAAGGTTTCCCTTTCCCAACTACTGTTTTGAGATCTCTCCACAGGTGCTCTATAAAAATTGAGATCTGGAATCATTGCTGGCCAGTTCAGTACTCTCCAGCGCTTTGTCTTAAACCATTTCGGGGTGCTTTTTGACATGTGCTTTGGGTCATTGTCCTGCTGTAAAACCCATGACCTCTGATGGAGACCCAACTTTCTGACACTGGGCCCCACATTGCACCACAAAATTCTTTGGTAGTCTTCAAATTTCATAATGCTATGCACACAGTAAAGACATCCAGTGCCTGAAGCAGCAAAGCAACCTCAAAACATTAGTGAACCTCCACCATATTTGACTGTAGGGACTGTATTATTTTCTTTAAAATCCTCTTTTTTTTTTCTGAAAACAGTAGAATGATGGGCTTTACCAAAAAGCTGTACTTTTGTTTTGTCTGTACACAGCACATTCTCCCAAAAGGATTTTGGCTTCCTCAGGTACATTTTGGCAAACTCCAATCTGGCTTTTTTATGTTTCTGTGTCAGCAGTGGGGTCCTCCTGGGTTTCCTACCATAGCGCCCCTTTTCAATCAGATGGCAAAGTATAGTGCCCTGTGTCTGAAGGTCAGCTTGAATTTGTCTGGAAGTTGATCAAGGTTCTTTGTCCACCATTCGAACAATCCTTCATTACAATCTTTCATCAATTTGTTTCTTTCTTCCACATTCAGGGAGATTAGCTACAGAGCCATGGGCTGTAAACTTCATGACAATGTGCGCACAGTGGACACAGGAACATTAAAATCACTGGAGATAACCTTGAGATTATCCATACTTTTCCACAATTTTTGTTCTCAAATCCTCAGACAATTATTTGCTGCTCTTTCTCTTCTCCATGCTCAGTGTGGTTGTCAGGATCCCTAAATTACCCAGCCGCCGTTGCGGCTAATACTGGATCTCTGGCCACTGTTGCAGTGAAGACAGGCCCCTGTGATCTGTCTTGGTGTCCCATGTGGAGAAACGCCGAAACCAGTCTGTCAGCAGCAGCAGCAGCTGCAAATCTCTAGGCACATGGCCAGCAGCTTATTACAGGAACTCCCACCTGAATGGCACAGGTGTGGGAGTCCAATAAAAGGCTACTCAATGCTTCATTCTGCACTGAGTTTTTGCCTCTGCTTCTATTACTGCTGAGACCAAAGACGTCTGCTGACAAAATTGGGTATGCTTATACTACTGCTGAGATCAAAGACCCCTGTTGTACGCTTCTACTTATGCTGAGACCAAAGACCTCTGCTGACATACTTGGGTATGCTTATACTACTGCTGAGACCAAAGACCCCTGATGTTTGCTTCTACTACTGCTGAGACCAAATACCTCTGCTGACATATTGGGGTATGCTTATACTGCTGCTGGGACCAAAGACCCCTGTTGTATGCTTCTACTGCTGCTGAGACCAAAGACCTCTGCTGTCATACTTGGGTATGCTTATACTGCCGCTGGGACCAAAGACCCCTGTTGTAATACTGATGTATGCTTCTACTGCTGCTGAGACCAAAGACCTCTGCTGACATACTTGGGTATGCTTATACTGCCGCTGAGACCAAAGACCCCTGTTGTATGATTATTCTTCAACTGTAACATGAACCTACTTACATATGCTATTTTGTTCCTTGACATTTCACAATATATCTCACCAACAGTACTCGCTGAGTTCTGTGCTTGTTGAGAGACTTGTACCTACTTGCATATGCTATCTTCTTCCTGGACATTTCACAATATATCTCACCAACAGTACTCGCTGAAGTCTGTGCTTGTTGAGAGACTTGTACCTGCTTGCATATGCTATCTTGTTCCTGGACATTTCACAAAATATCTTACCAACAGTAACCGCTGAGTTCTGTGCTTGTTAAGAGACGTGTGTATAAAATTGCACTGTAACATTTGTTCTGGTACAGTTCTGTTCTGACACACAACAGGTTGAGTACATTTCTTTCATGTAATTAGCAAGAGTCCATGAGCTAGTGACGTATGGGATATACATTCCTACCAGGAGGGGCAAAGTTTCCCAAACCTCAAAATGCCTATAAATACACCCCTCACCACACCCACAATTCAGTTTTACAAACTTTGCCTCCGATGGAGGTGGTGAAGTAAGTTTGTGCTAGATTCTACGTTGATATGCGCTCCGCAGCAAGTTGGAGCCCGGTTTTCCTCTCAGCGTGCAGTGAATGTCAGAGGGATGTGAGGAGAGTATTGCCTATTTGAATGCAGTGATCTCCTTCTACGGGGTCTATTTCATAGGTTCTCTGTTATCGGTCGTAGAGATTCATCTCTTACCTCCCTTTTCAGATCGACGATATACTCTTATATATACCATTACCTCTGCTGATTCTCGTTTCAGTACTGGTTTGGCTTTCTACAAACATGTAGATGAGTGTCCTGGGGTAAGTAAATCTTATTTTCTGTGACACTCTAAGCTATGGTTGGGCACTTTGTTTATAAAGTTCTAAATATATGTATTCAAACATTTATTTGCCTTGACTCAGAATGTTCAACTTTCCTTATTTTTCAGACAGTCAGTTTCATATTTGGGATTATGCATTTGAATTATTAATTTTTTCTTACCTTCAAAAAGTTGACTCTTTTTTCCCTGTGGGCTGTTAGGCTCGCGGGGGCTGAAAATGCTTCATTTTATTGCGTCATTCTTGGCGCGGACTTTTTTGGCGCAAAAATTATTTTCCGTTTCCGGCGTCATACGTGTCGCCGGAAGTTGCGTCATTTTTTGACGTTATTTTGCATCAAAAATGTCAGCGTTCCGGATGTGGCGTCATTTTTGGCGCCAAAAGCATTTAGGCGCCAAATAATGTGGGCGTCTTATTTGGCGCTAAAAAATATGGGCGTCGCTTTTGTCTCCACATTATTTAAGTCTCATTTTTCATTGCTTCTGGTTGCTAGAAGCTTGTTCTTTGGCATTTTTTCCCATTCCTGAAACTGTCATTTAAGGAATTTGATCAATTTTGCTTTATATGTTGTTTTTTCTCTTACATATTGCAAGATGTCTCACGTTGCATCTGAGTCAGAAGATACTACAGGAAAATCGCTGTCTAGTGCTGGATCTACCAAAGCTAAGTGTATCTGCTGTAAACTTTTGGTAGCTATTCCTCCGGCTGTTGTTTGTATTAATTGTCATGACAAACTTGTTAATGCAGATAATATTTCCTTTAGTAAAGTACCATTGTCTGTTGCAGTTCCTTCAACATCTAAGGTTCAGAATGTTCCTGATAACATAAGAGATTTTGTTTCTGAATCCATCAAGAAGGCTATGTCTGTTATTTCTCCTTCTAGTAAACGTAAAAAATCTTTTAAAACTTCTCTCCCTACAGATGAATTTTTAAATGAACATCATCATTCTGATTCTGATGACTCTTCTGGTTCAGAGGATTCTGTTTCAGAGATTGATGCTGATAAATCTTCATATTTATTTAAAATGGAATTTATTCGTTCTTTACTTAAAGAAGTATTAATTGCTTTAGAAATAGAGGATTCTGGTCCTCTTGATACTAATTCTAAACGTTTAGATAAGGTATTTAAATCTCCTGTGGTTATTCCAGAAGTTTTTCCTGTTCCTAATGCTATTTCTGCAGTAATTTCCAAAGAATGGGATAAATTGGGTAATTCATTTACTCCTTCTAAACGTTTTAAGCAATTATATCCTGTACCGTCTGACAGGTTAGAATTTTGGGACAAAATCCCTAAAGTTGATGGGGCTATTTCTACCCTTGCTAAACGTACTACCATTCCTACGTCAGATGGTACTTCGTTTAAAGATCCTTTAGATAGGAAAATTGAATCCTTTCTAAGAAAAGCTTATCTGTGTTCAGGTAATCTTCTTAGACCTGCTATATCATTGGCTGATGTTGCTGCAGCTTCAACTTTTTGGTTGGAAACTTTAGCGCAACAAGTAACAAATCATGATTCTCATGATATTATTATTCTTCTTCAGCATGCTAATAATTTTATCTGTGATGCCATTTTTGATATTATTAGAGTTGATGTCAGGTTTATGTCTCTAGCTATTTTAGCTAGAAGAGCTTTATGGCTTAAGACTTGGAATGCTGATATGGCTTCTAAATCAACTCTACTTTCTATTTCTTTCCAGGGTAACAAATTATTTGGTTCTCAGTTGGATTCTATTATCTCAACTGTTACTGGTGGGAAAGGTAAAAACAGGGCTAATAATCGTTTTCGTTCCTTTCGTTTCAACAAAGAACAAAAGCCTGATCCTTCATCCTCAGGAGCAGTTTCAGTTTGGAAACCATCTCCAGTCTGGAATAAATCCAAGCCTGCTAGAAAGGCAAAGCCTGCTTCTAAGTCCACATGAAGGTGCGGCCCTCATGCCAGCTCAGCTGGTAGGGGGCAGGTTAAGTTTTTTCAAAGAAATTTGGATCAATTCTGTTCACAATCTTTGGATTCAGAACATTGTTTCAGAAGGGTACAGAATTGGTTTCAAGATGAGACCTCCTGCAAAGAGATTTTTTCTTTCCCGTGTCCCAGTAAATCCAGTGAAAGCTCAAGCATTTCTGAATTGTGTTTCAGATCTAGAGTTGGCTGGAGTAATTATGCCAGTTCCAGTTCCGGAACAGGGGATGGGGTTTTATTCAAATCTCTTCATTGTACCAAAGAAGGAGAATTCCTTCAGACCAGTTCTGGATCTAAAAATATTGAATCGTTATGTAAGGATACCAACGTTCAAGATGGTAACTGTAAGGACTATCTTGCCTTTTGTTCAGCAAGGGAATTATATGTCCACAATAGATTTACAGGATGCATATCTGCATATTCCGATTCATCCAGATCATTATCAGTTCCTGAGATTCTCTTTTCTGGACAAGCATTACCAGTTTGTGGCTCTACCGTTTGGCCTAGCTACAGCTCCAAGAATTTTTTCAAAGGTTCTCGGTGCCCTTCTGTCTGTAATCAGAGAACAGGGTATTGTGGTATTTCCTTATTTGGACGATATCTTGGTACTTGCTCAGTCTTTACATTTAGCAGAATCTCATTCGAATCGACTTGTGTTGTTTCTTCAAGATCATGGTTGGAGGATCAATTTACCAAAAAGTTCTTTGATTCCTCAGACAAGGGTAACCTTTCTGGGTTTCCAGATAGATTCAGTGTCCATGACTCTGTCTTTAACAGACAAGAGACGTCTAAAATTGATTGCAGCTTGTCGAAACCTTCAGTCACAATCATTCCCTTCGGTAGCCTTATGCATGGAAATTCTAGGTCTTATGACTGCTGCATCAGACGCGATCCCCTTTGCTCGTTTTCACATGCGACCTCTTCAGCTCTGTATGCTGAATCAATGGTGCAAGGATTACACAAAGATATCTCAATTAATATCTTTAAAACCGATTGTTCGACACTCTCTAACGTGGTGGACAGATCACCATTGTTTAATTCAGGGGGCTTCTTTTGTGCTTCCGACCTGGACTGTAATTTCAACAGATGCAAGTCTCACAGGTTGGGGAGCTGTGTGGGGATCTCTGACGGCACAAGGAGTTTGGGAATCTCAGGAGGTGAGATTACCGATCAATATTTTGGAACTTCGTGCAATTTTCAGAGCTCTTCAGTTTTGGCCTCTTCTGAAGAGAGAATCGTTCATTTGTTTTCAGACAGACAATGTCACAACTGTGGCATACATCAATCATCAAGGAGGGACTCACAGTCCTCTGGCTATGAAAGAAGTATCTCGAATTCTGGTTTGGGCGGAATCCAGCTCCTGTCTAATCTCTGCGGTTCATATCCCAGGTATAGACAATTGGGAAGCGGATTATCTCAGTCGCCAAACGTTGCATCCGGGCGAATGGTCTCTTCACCCAGAGGTATTTCTTCAGATTGTTCAAATGTGGGAACTTCCAGAAATAGATCTGATGGCGTCTCATCTAAACAAGAAACTTCCCAGGTATCTGTCCAGATCCCGGGATCCTCAGGCGGAGGCAGTGGATGCATTATCACTTCCTTGGAAGTATCATCCTGCCTATATCTTTCCGCCTCTAGTTCTTCTTCCAAGAGTAATCTCCAAGATTCTGAAGGAATGCTCGTTTGTTCTGCTGGTAGCTCCGGCATGGCCTCACAGGTTTTGGTATTCGGATCTTGTCCGGATGGCCTCTTGCCAACCGTGGACTCTTCCGTTAAGACCAGACCTTCTGTCGCAAGGTCCTTTTTTCCATCAGGATCTGAAATCCTTAAATTTAAAGGTATGGAGATTGAACGCTTGATTCTTGGTCAAAGAGGTTTCTCTGACTCTGTGATTAATACTATGTTACAGGCTCGTAAATCTGTATCTAGAGAGATATATTATAGAGTCTGGAAGACTTATATTTCTTGGTGTCTTTCTCATCATTTTTCTTGGCATTCTTTTAGAATACCGAGAATATTACAGTTTCTTCAGGATGGTTTAGATAAGGGTTTGTCCGCAAGTTCCTTGAAAGGACAAATCTCTGCTCTTTCTGTTCTTTTCCACAGAAAGATTGCTATTCTTCCTGATATTCATTGTTTTGTACAAGCTTTGGTTCGTATAAAGCCTGTCATTAAGTCAATTTCTCCTCCTTGGAGTTTGAATTTGGTTCTGGGGGCTCTTCAAGCTCCTCCATTTGAACCTATGCATTCATTGGACATTAAATTACTTTCTTGGAAAGTTTTGTTCCTTTTGGCCATCTCTTCTGCCAGAAGAGTTTCTGAATTATCTGCTCTTTCTTGTGAGTCTCCTTTTCTGATTTTTCATCAGGATAAGGCGGTGTTGCGAACTTCTTTTGAATTTTTACCTAAAGTTGTGAATTCCAACAACATTAGTAGAGAAATTGTGGTTCCTTCATTATGTCCTAATCCTAAGAATTCTAAGGAGAAATCGTTGCATTCTTTGGATGTTGTTAGAGCTTTGAAATATTATGTTGAAGCTACTAAATCTTTCCGAAAGACTTCTAGTCTATTTGTTATCTTTTCCGGTTCTAGAAAAGGCCAGAAAGCTTCTGCCATTTCTTTGGCATCTTGGTTGAAATCTTTAATTCATCTTGCCTATGTTGAGTCGGGTAAAACTCCGCCTCAGAGGATTACAGCTCATTCTGCTAGGTCAGTTTCTACTTCCTGGGCATTTAGGAATGAAGCTTCGGTTGATCAGATTTGCAAAGCAGCAACTTGGTCCTCTTTGCATACTTTTACTAAATTCTACCATTTTGATGTATTTTCTTCTTCTGAAGCAGTTTTTGGTAGAAAAGTACTTCAGGCAGCGGTTTCAGTTTGAATCTTCTGCTTATGTTTTTCATTAAACTTTATTTTGGGTGTGGATTATTTTCAGCAGGAATTGGCTGTCTTTATTTTATCCCTCCCTCTCTAGTGACTCTTGTGTGGAAAGATCCACATCTTGGGTAATCATTATCCCATACGTCACTAGCTCATGGACTCTTGCTAATTACATGAAAGAAAACATAATTTATGTAAGAACTTACCTGATAAATTCATTTCTTTCATATTAGCAAGAGTCCATGAGGCCCGCCCTTTTTTTGTGGTGGTTATGATTTTGTATAAAGCACAATTATTCCAATTCCTTATTTTATATGCTTTCGCACTTTTTTATCACCCCACTTCTTGGCTATTCGTTAAACTGAATTGTGGGTGTGGTGAGGGGTGTATTTATAGGCATTTTGAGGTTTGGGAAACTTTGCCCCTCCTGGTAGGAATGTATATCCCATACGTCACTAGCTCATGGACTCTTGCTAATATGAAAGAAATGAATTTATCAGGTAAGTTCTTACATAAATTATGTTTTTTCACCATTTTAACTGATTGCCGGTTTGATTTCTGTATTGTCAGCACCTGTTAAATGATACAGGTGAGTTTAATTACAAATTACAGGACCATCACAAACTTAGAATGAAATTATTTCTAACAATTTTGAGAAGGTGACAATAATTTTGTCCTGTCCATTTTTTTGGGCACCCTCAGGTTAGCACTTGAGCAAAAGCCAGGACCTGAAGTCTATTAGGATAAGGATTTAGTGCAGGCTTGCTATGCACCCTCCAGATTTTAGTTTGCTTGAGGCTTCCACTCAAATGCTAACATTTTACTTTGAACTTGTAATATGGTAATAAAAATGGGAGCGCTATGGCACCATACTGGTACTATTTTTACACTTCACTTGTAATCTGCCCATTGTTTGTATACTTTATTTGTGAATACTGACTAAATATTTGTGCAAGGTTTCAATATATACCACAATATTGTGGTTATATGTGCTATATATATATATATATATATATATATATATATATATATATATATATATATATATATATATTTTCTGTACATGCAACATATTTGTACTGTGAATATATTAGTTGTGTGTATGCAATGTATCTATATTATTATATTATTGTATATTATTATCAGGGCTCAAAAGTTAAAGTCCTAAGCTACTAGCCAGGGCAAAATGTCATTGGCCATTTCTGATCCCACCCACTACCCCCACCCACACCACACCCACTACTCCACCTCTCTTTGCAAATTAGCTATTGTGAAACACCTTATTGTGCAGTAATTTTTAATATTGCTTTTATTTTATAGCACAACAAATTAAATAATGCTAAACACAGTAATAAATTAACAAAAATAAGTGCATAGCAGTTAGCAACATCAACTAGGGGTTTTGAGGAAGACAACAACTGGATGGAAAAAGGAAGTTGTTGAACTGAGAGAATGCAGAGAGTGCTCACAGTCATGAAAGGCGATAGCAGACCTGGATTTTTTTGAAAACAATTATCTTTCCCTTCTCTCTCTTTTTCTCCATTCCCTCCCCTCTTCAATCTCTCATTTTTACCCTCTCCCTTCTCTCTCAGACACTCTTTCTCCTCTCTCATATATCTTCTTCTTGTTTCTCTCCACTCTCTCTTAATTCTTTCTTCTCCACTTTTCCTCTCCAATCCCACTCTCTGCCTCTGTGTACCCTCTCAGAAGTCTTAGCACTAATGGGGTCCCTTCATCTCTAGAAGAATAACAGATCCTTGCGCTTTCATGAATATATAATATCCCATATTTTTAGCACATCATCTAAAATGTGTGTCAGTGCTACAGAAGGAGTGTACATGCTGCAAATACAATGTGCTAACTAACTTTTCACTAACTAACTTTCACTCGCCAATGGCTAGTGGGCTAGTGGAAATTTTGAGCCCTGTTATAATTGTATTATTGGAAATTCAGGGAAGTATAGCCCGGAATGCAATTAAAGGTTAAGGCCCTGTGAGAGTAGGATGCTTAGTGCAACATTGTTGCAGTTTAAAGGGGGTGGCTTACCAGGGGTATAAGTAAGCAGGTCAAATAGGCTTGGGCCTCTTCTTCCTGTTCTGCTGCCACTGGAGAAGTTCACCCGCCATTCCAGCTCAGAGTCTTTGTTGGCAATCAATTAGTGATCATTAGGCCGGGTGACTTAGTAGCTTGGCGATCACAGGGTTAATCTACCTAGAGAACATAAGACCAAGCCTGTAAATTACGTTACACTCCCCTCTTGAAGGTCTTGCTGGTTGACTTGATTTTCTGGGGCCCATAAGGTCATAGTCAGTTTTCAAACCCAAGTTGGATGGTTGGTCTGGCCCCTGGCAGTGACAGGTTGAGTGAGTGCCGGCCATTGTAAAGGAGGCGACGGCAACAGGTGCAGGCCTGGTAAAGCTTCTCCACCTCGACCGGCCGAAAATCTGTGGTATTACCTGTCAATCTCCAGGCGTTGTAGCTAGGCCCAGACCCCTCTTCACCTTTCGGGCCCGGGTCCACACCAGCTTAACAAGGGTACCATATGGTTAGGGTTGATTGCTGCCGATTGTCGGTTTGTTCTTTAACCAAGAACAAAATATTGTTAATAAAGTTGACCTAGCGTCTTTACCCAACTCTTGCGTGTTGTGTGTTTTATTGTTGTATTTATGGTTATACTAGTTTGGTTAACAGCAGCAGAATGAAAGATAGGGCATTTAATCCCTTATGTATTTTGAATATATACTGCTGCTAAATTACACTCTAGTTTATAAATACATTTAATTGAATAGTGGACGTGTTATGTATACATTATTCATATCTGTTTTATGCATATACTATATAATCAGTTTATTGTATGGACTTGCATGCTGCACATGTATTTTGTGTGTGTATATATTGTATATTTATTGGAAATTGTGTGTCCAAATACTGTATGTTTGTTGGTATTTCATTAGAAATTGGTAAGAGTGGAGAGATGGCAATTATTTTTTACCAACATGGTTTATGATTGAATACTTTTTCTGCACATGCGCTATTAATACACAATTTATATACAGTGTGTACATATTTATGACAGTTTGCATTGTGCACATACAGTATATTCCTTCTATTTACACAATCCTAGGTGGAGCTGTGAGTCAGCACAGGAGATCCTGAAACAGCTATTCTCATCTGGCTGGTCTGGTAATACAGGATCACTAACAGATGACTGTTTTAAAACACTTGGGATCTGTTAACACTTTCACTACCTGCACACTTTCAAACCAAATGTAAATACAGAACAAGTAAGCCCCCTTTATCTATTTTAAAACACATGGAAATTCATTTTAGACAATTTTTAGTTCACTCATAGGGGCATTTATCGATGTGGAGCGGACATGATACGCTACATTGTATCATGTCTGCTCGCACTATGTTAAATATACCCCTTAAAGTAAGAAACATGAGTGTGTGTTTTTTTTTTTTCATTTGCTATCACAAAATGTTTATGTGTGGAAGTTATATACTAACATAAAATTTTTGCCTATTTTGCAAGATGCCACAGAGAAAACAGGCTCAACATTTGCACTGGTTATAAATGGCTTTTTTATTATAATTAATCTTACACTTTACCACCAGTTCATTCATGTTCACTCTGGAAAACGTTTAAATTAACTTTTATTGTTACATTTCGCCTTAACTAAAATCATATTTGTTCTCATAATTGTAATTTAGGTATAAACAAGTATAATAGTTTGAAAGTCTGAGTTTTTTTTAATAAACCAGGAGATGACATGACGTGAAAAACGCAAGACAAACTGTTTGTTTAAAAAAAATGTTGCAGCTGAAAGAGCATCAACTTATATGTATCGCAGCTTTTTGTTTGTTTGCTGTTTGTTTTCTTTGTTTGTTTTTGTAAAAGGGATGTTCCTGCTTTGAGGAAATATTTTTTTTGTTTTCATACTTGTGAGTTGTATCACTGTCCAACAATAAAGCTTTGGAATTGCTTAATAACCAGTGAGCTATCAGGCCCGGTGGCAATTCTTGTTAGCTGCTTTAATGTCAAAATAGACAACTTGAACCTTTTTATGTGCAGAAATATAGATATTTTAGCATGTTTAAACAGTGGTCTTTAACATGCATGTTATTATTTTTACAGTTTGCTGCCCCTTTATATAAATCTAAAAATCAGATGAAAACTGGTGCAAACGTGTTTTCTGATGGACTGGAATAACAATATGGACGTTCTCAATGCAGAGTATTTGATGGGTCTAAAGCACTGGTTTTCAAACCTGTCCTCAGGCCTCCTCAACAGTCCAGATTTTCAGGATTACCTTGGATGAGAGAAGGTAAAATAGCCATGTTTACTAATCAGCTGATTATTTCACCTGTTCAGATATCCTCAAAATGTGGCCTGTTAGGAAGGCCTTAGGACAGGTTTGAAAAATATAAAACTGAGCTATTTGGTGGATTGGAATAGTCTTAACATTGAAAGTCAATGCAAACCACTGTGACTCTGAGGTGTAATGAAGCAATTGGCTGTAAGGGAACCCTACTATGCACTAAACCCTCCTTGACAGTCACTGGGTTAGACGGAAGGGCAGTCTTTTAGCATACAACAAGCAAAATCCTTTTTTGTTGTCTACCTTAAAGGGACAGGTTACTCCAAAAATGTCCCTCCTTTAATTTGTTCCCAAGGATCCACTTTCCCTGCTGGAGTGTATTAAATTGTTTACAAGTATTTCCATTAGCCTTATATTGGCATTTGAAATAGTTTATTTAGCCTGTGATATCCCCACCCACCCTGAAAGTTTTTGTCCTCAAGGCCAAGCTGTGTTAACACAGCCAGTAGAAGAAATTACACTCCCAGTGGGTTATAGAAGAGATAAGGTAATAACATGTAAATTTTCCATTATTCTCTCCAAGTATTGGGGATTGGTTTATGGACAGATGTAAGATAAAGAAGCATGTATATGTACACAATGTGATAAAGTAATGAGATCTGATTTTACCTACAAGCTCAACCCATTTTATTAGGTTGTGGCTTCAAAACACAAAATCAGCTAATTAATACACATAAATAAGCCTTAAAAAAAACAAATCTCATATACTCTGAACACATTTTATACTCTGAAAACCATTTTATAGTATACTGTCCCTTTAACCATGCTTCGCATTGTCATTGTCTGTATCTTTTAATTAATTAGTCAACCAAGGTTTCATATTTGATACAGGCTTTTTCTTTATTTTAATAACAAAAATAATATTTTGCTGTCTATTATGGAACCATGGAATGGAAAAAGTAATTATTATTATTTTTTTTTAATAATTATTGATTACTGCTGTGAATGCTTGATTGGAGTTTCTTTTATAAGATATTGCTAGGAAGCTCAAGTGAGGTAAATATATTTAACATATTTCAATGTCCAAACATTCAGATCATCTATTAGCTGAGAGATTTTGCATGGCCAGTCTATCCTACCTCTCTATATCAGCGTGAGGCTTTTGCTCAAGCACTAACATTTTACTTTCAACTTATAATATAGAAGTAAAAATGGTAGCACTATAGATTACACGCTGGCGATGTTAGCGCACCATACCACTACCATTTTTATACTACCCTTGTAATAATACTTTATATGCGGATACTGACTAAATATTTGCACATGGTCTCATATAAACCACATATATACATTCTGATTAAACAGTACATATATGTGCATTGTGGTTATATGTGCTATATATGTCTATTTTCTGTACATGCAACATAAATATTTCATGCAGGATTTCATAATTTCCTATGTTTTAATAAAAAATGTTTTGCTTCCTATCTTGGAACCATGGAGAGGAGAATGTTTTGTTATGCAGATATTCAAGCATTAACACTTTACTTCAGTTCTCTAAAAGCACTACATTTCCCAGTGATATTTTGTGTTACATTAAAGCGCAATCACCACTGGTAATATAAGTGATAATAGTGCAGCCTGCGCGATCCATTCGTAGTATAGGGGGTGCTAACAAAATTCTGGTCACATTAAGATTCTCTAGCAAACCTTTTTTTTACCATTCATTTGTCACACCAGACTGTGCACTATTTTTAGTGTAGGGTGGCGCTAAGTATAACGCTCCCTATCTAGCCAATAGTCAATACATTTCATGCAAATAATGCTAAACTTGTGTATTCAAAAATTGTAAGGGCTGTAGTCAGGGGTGGACTGAGCAGCCAGGAAAATAGGACCAGAACCGAGGGCCCAGCAGGTAGGAGGGGCCCACAAGTGGTGTCACCAAGACTCCTAGTGCACTGCCTATAGTCACAGGCTCACAGCCAGTTAAATAAGCTGGTGTAGCAGTGTCAGTTTAGCTGAGCTAGTTGTTGTAACTGTAAGTGAATGGGAAACAGTAGACAAGACAATTTTAGTATGAGACTCCACACACAGTGAGTACCTACACAGCCCTACCACCATGTACAAAGATTAGCAATTCTAGTGGTTCTGAGCTGGAGCAGGGGGGGCAATTACCTATTTTTTTTTGGCCTCAGTCTGCCCCTGGTCGTAGTTCTTCATTAAATAAAAAGAGCATAATTATCCATTAAGGGGAAATTGATGTCAGATATAATGGGTGCTATTGAGCTTTAGAAAAAAGGACATTGGACACGTTATTCAGGGAAGACATATTCTTTTCATAAAAGACAAACATTAAGAGAGATATTGTGTGGATTTTCTAAAACAGGTTTTGAGTTTGGACATTGGCTGTTTACCACAATAAACACATAAATAAATTAACCAGATATATGTTTGCACAAACTTCACCCTGAAGCAATATTATATCCTCCTGCTCAATCAATCTACTGTGTTTACCTCATTCTTTTGGTTCCAACTATTACATGCTACCTTTTTTAAAGTGACATGAAAAGCAAAATTTTTCTTTTATGATTCAAATAGAACATACATTTTTAAACAATTTTCCAAAGTACGTCAGTTATCAAATTTGCTTCATTTGCTTGGAATCCTTTCTTGAAGGAGAAGCAATGCATTGCTGGGATCTATCTGAAAACATCTTGTGAGCGAATAACAAGAGACACATGTGTGGAGCCACCAATCAGCCATAGTATTGCTGTTGCTGAGCATATGTACATATCCTTTTAAACAAAGGTTACCAAGAGAACATAGCAAATTTGATAATACAACTACGTTGCAAAGCTGTTTAAAATGAAATGCTCTATTTGAATCATCAAAGTTTAATTTTTCCTTTACTCTCCCTTTAAATTAACTCTCACATTATATTGTACAAAAGCAAAAGACTTTCCTATTCACTGTGTCTCTAACTAAAAATAATAAAGGTGATGATGATCATGATGATAATAATAGTGAATACAGGTGATGCAATTTTAGGAAATTTGAGACAACCGGAAATGGCATTAAATGAGAATTCCCAATTATACTGATGGAGGCTGTAATGATACTGACAGGAGTGTGCAGAGGACTATTGATGACTTCATCAAGAGCAACCAGTGGGAGGCTAAATAGACAGATCACATTATGGTCTGCTGAATAATGCTGCAACCAAAAAGGAAACAATTAGATTGATCCAAATTTGAGGTTGTATAGGAAATGGAGAGGTGTATTACTTTTAGGGTACTCTATGTTCTCATTATTCATCAAACAGAAAGCTGAGTACCATGAATAAACAGCATTTTGGAAATATTTTATATGGCATCCTGGAGCTGATTTAACAACTGGATGTAATCAGGGTATTGAAGTTGGGACGCAAGGGCAACCATGAATTTGCCCCTAGTATTGTGCAATAAACTAGACAACTAGAACCTATTTAAGCTGATCGTGACTGTCTTAGTTACACCATAACAACTGGATGTAAATGCACATAGGGAACATACTGAGCTGTGACTATTGATGGCTATATGTTACACAGGGACAGCATCTGACAGTCACATTAAAGGTGACCAGGTGTGCACAGACACAATTGCTCAGGTTGTGCTGGTGTAAACTTGTTATGCAGATGTTACAGGAATAATAATATCAAGTCAACCACCTGAGTACTAACCGTGGTGAATGTAACAGAGTTATTACCATGTCTAATGGATAATAGCAGGTTCCCTTTACACCTGTGGGGGTTTTAAATCAGGTTTTGCTAACTAATTTTAAGGATTCAGAGATGCAGTATAATCTGAGGAATTTATATATCAGCAATTCAGGAATTGTGTGACAAAATAATTACTGTAAGTTTAATGTCCAATTAAACATTGGAAATCCAAACTTAATAAATAAATAAATACATATCATACCATACCATGAGAATAATATACTTGTGCCCTTTAAATTTTACGGACTAAGATGACCAATCAGCAGTCTCTGATTCCAGAATATATGAGCGCTGTTCCCTGGATCTTTCACTGTGCAGGTCGTGGACACAAAAGCATGTGTAGTATTTCTGAATTAGTTGTATGTTTGTGACCCAGGCTTTCTTCCTTAACCTTTTTTTATGACAAACTAAGGGCTCATTTCCATTGAGTCATTAAAAATGGAGCTATAAGCTACCAAAGTTGCCAACAGCTAAAAGTAGTTTATGGCTCCTTTTTAGTACCAGGTTTCCAGTGAAATATTTCACGCAGTGAGTGCAGTCGGTCTTTTTGTGTATGTGTAAGTTAATGTTGTGTTAAAGCTTTCATCCAACATCGGATTGCTAAAAAATCACACCATATCATGTTCGTTGCTATGGTAATATGACCTTAAATTATAAAAAATAATGTTAGCGTCTGCACTACTTACCTGTGATTGGCTAGAGAGGGTAAGACACAGCAGTTAGTTGCAGTGTTTGGAGTTTGGTGTTTTTTGAGCCAGGTAAAGTGATTGTCTCCTAATAAGTATTCATACAATTTAAAGAATTTATTTAAAATTAAGATCAGCCGGGGGAGGAGCCATCCCTATAGCTGAACGGTCGCATACTCTCAAAGCTCATGATATATTATTATAAAATATAGTTTTAATGACCGTTCTAGCTCAAATATGGGGACATTATCGAGGAACAGAGAGCACTGAGGCTCTATACACTTAATTTGAGGGTGAGCAATACAGGATTAGAGGAACCTCACAACCCTGGCATGTACACGGACGACGGCAGATATTGGGAGCAGCCATCTTGCGGCCTGTGCAGCACTTGATGTGGAGAACGAGACCGGCCAAAATTTACCGCTTTACCCTTTAGGCCAGGTGATCACTACACTAGCTCACTATGGAGGATCCGGAGCGCATTATAGAGGGGATGCGTGATTTTTTAGATTGCTGCCGTGAGGTGTTTGATCTTTCATATGGGTTGGCGCCCCGACAAGAAGTGGCAATAAAGCATACAGAACACACTACTTACACCCCTCTTACTCTAAATGCTCTTAAGATAGAGCCCCCGCAAACGACAGTACCGTGCTCAACTAAAACGAATACCGCTGACAAACCAACTACAGCTAAATACTCAAGCTACATCAGCATTAGTGGCGCTGTCTTTAAGGACCTGGTTGCAGCGGACCAATTTACTGTAGCGAGGCACCATGCAGCTGCGTTTTCTATGAGGAGGAAGGCCCTAAATCAGTAATGGAGCTATCCCACAACCATTATCGCTGGAAGCAAATATTGGATGAGGGAGGCATGGCCTCTGAGGCAACACGCAAGACCAACATACCAGTGACTCTAACTTTTCATTGTGGGTCTCTTAATATGAAGGCAGGGACACCTTCTACACCAAAGCTAGAGACTCTTCTCCCATGCCAGGTAATCACGGAGGGTGAGAAGAAAACACGCAACTTCATCTTGGCGAACAGAGATTAGTGCAAATGGGACCATTCATCTTATCCTGACCTCCAGCATACCGGCCTTATCTCACAGAATAACTGCCCCAGCGATACCCAGCATTGTAGGTTTGCATTGATTCTAGGGCAGTTTAGGGACAAGCTGGGTATCGGCTAAACTGCACATAAAGAGCGATCTTTAATTAGCTGGTTATACATTAGGGCACAAGTTAAGACCAGCATACTTCTGTTGAATGCTAGTAGCAACGCTAATATTTGTTTCTCTCACCTTAAATTCGTTTATTGGTAATATGTTACTCTTGATTCCTGTTGTTAATGCTTATCATGTATTCCACATGTATTGATGTTTATAAATTTTTTTTTTTGTACAGCTTATTGGTATGTCTTCTCTGATTGTCTTTTAGCTTAAACCTTTTAACCCAGATCTCCTTTCTAGCACAATAGGCATTAAAAACATTATTCAAATAGCTCAGGGAGGTTAAGTGAACAACTATTTGAATTCCACACCTATACATGTAACTGTTCTACCTGTTGTTTGGGCATAGGGCCCATGTCTGGGCAGCAGGGTTTAAACATTCCAAGTCTGTGGAAAAACGATACTCCCTATTTACACTATAGTGCCTAGTTAAATGCTATGCTTTAAATCTTGGAGTTGTTCTCTTATCAGGTAGGCATTTTAGCCTGACAGTGGAAGATTTAATTGTGGTAGACATATACATATAGCTATATCTGTAAGTGAGGAAGGTTACACATTTAAGTTTACAACTCCCAACCTACATCAAAAGGTAGATTATTTCATATTGCTATCAACAGTTAGCTGACATGCAGCATTCCCTTGGTCCACTTTACCTAGCTGGTTTCTCAGATATACAGATCCAATTATGTTAAATCAGAGGCCCTTTTGTTCAATGTGTTGGTCACCTTTATCTTATTGTTGGATTATCTCAGGTTGCTGCCTCACAGAACCGTTATTTGGAGACCTATTTTTTATAACCCTCTCATTCAGCATATACCGTAGACCTTGTAACATGATATCAAGTGATAACTATCCCATTACTAGAGTCTTAAAAGTTTTTTCAGAGCTTAAAAGTAGCATATTTGCATAGGTAGGCTGGGTAGTCTATACATTCTAGTATTCTTTAGCTCACTGTGTAAACATGATTTTCAAACTTATAGTTTTAAGCATTGTTATTTTACTAAGAGGCTAAATATTATATCACTACTCTTTGTATCTGGTGTACTTGGCCTATTACTACATGTTTAAATCCTTAATGTTAATATTTTATGTGATAGGAGCAATCTCACGATCCTTCTATTATGTTGTACTGCTCCTAACTCAAAGATAAACCAGCAAATGGAAAGTTTATCTCTGATTTGACATAAATGACTGTGAGGTAACAGATATGTTTAGGTGTTGTGGCAGAGCGATTGGAATGTATTTTGAAATCTCTTTCTCTATGCACCAACACTTCAGCTGCTGTACTGCTTGTGTGATATTGTTCACGTGAGACATAATTTGCAATACTTTTAGCATGATGTGGAACCATGGCAGTTCTGTAGGTACAGAGCTAGGCTCTATTATGCCACATATACCATTAGCCTAATAAGTAACTAATTCACTCTTATTTTTCCCCTGTTCATCAAAACGTTCCTGGGATTACATATATATGGCTCTGTTGCCCTGTGACACTAAAACCTGCCTACTAAGTAGTTACTCAATATCACATTTGTTTCTTTACCTTCTCCCCAGCCCATAATGAACCTTTTAGCTTCTAAGTCATATATCCCATTTATTATATTCACCTTACCACCTCCCCCCCCCCCCCCCATAATAATGGACCTCCTATTTTAGGAGGGCTAAATATGCGGCTTATCTTTCCTATGCCGCACCCTAACTATTTCTTCTCGCAACTTTACCTATACAAGAATGTTTATAAGTTTATGCAAAGTCTAGTAGTAGTGTATAACTTCAACGCATCATACCCATATATTTCACTACACTAATTATACATAAGAGAGAATCCCTCCTCTACAGTGTTGTAAACTTTTCAAGGTCCATGAGTGACCTCAAGTGTTCTTGGAGGATATTATACTTGCCATAAAACGAGGTTGTAACTTTTCTTTGTACTATAACATTTTTGTTGTTCTAAACTTTTTATTGTTAAGATAATCTCATATTGCAAAAACTGACAAAATGATATTTGATGTACATAGATATGTCATTGTACGTGTTGAAATCCTCAATAAAAACGTATTTAAAAAAAAAAAATTAAGATCAGCCATTTTTTTGTTGGTAATTTATTGTTACGTTTCTTTTTTTTTTTATTGAGGTTCAGTTCCAGGCATACAAATTGCATATGTTCAAGAAACATACAAAAAATCATTTGTCTCAGTATACAACCAGTGTAGAGGAACAAAACAAAGTAAAGAAACATTACAGACATATTCCAAATGCCAGTATTATTATATTGCTTGGCTCCTGCCATCTAAACTAGATACCCTCTATGTGGTGTTTGAGACCACATTTGGACCACCTGGTAATATAAGCAAATCAATGCAATAAAGGGTAATTATGTACAGTAAGAGACCACTTATGGATCTCAATTAGGGAACCTCAGTATATTTTTTTTATATATAGCCATATTCGCCTGTTCTCCCCCCTCTGCCTCAAAGTGGCAGTCATCTTTCGCCCTCCTGGACCGACCTCCCAATTGACAACTTGCTGCCTGGCTTCCTCACTTTCTCTCTACAAATATACCAACCCTAATTCTTGGGGACTTCAACATTCCCATTGACAACTCATCTGCCCCTGCTGCCTCTAAACTTCTTTCACTCACATCCTCCTTCGGTCTCTCACAATCCAACCTATTCCCTACTCACCGTAATAGACACTCCATTGACCTGGTATTTTCCTACCTCTGTTCTATATCTGACCTCACCTGTCACCCTTTTCCCATTTCAGACCATCACCTATTAATGCAACAGCTAAACCCACTTCTCCATCCCACCCCCGCACCTGTAGAAATCTACATGCTGTGGATCTGCTCCAATTTTCAAAAATCATTCAAGATCTCCTCCCTCACACTTTCACTATAACCTGCCCTAATCTCGCTACAGCCCACTATAACAAAACTTTCTCCTCTGCATTAGACACACTTGCCCCTCCCCAACTGTGCAAAACATCATGCAATCAGTTAAAGCCCTGGCACGCTCAGCAAACACGCTATTTCCAAAAATGCTCCCGTACTGCTGAGCGTGTCTGGAGGAAAACTCACTCTGAACCTGATTTCATACACTATAATTTTATTCTTCGTTCATACACTTCTGCCCTTCACTTAGCCAAGCAAACCGACTTCTCTTCTCTCATAGCTACTCTTTCCTCAAACCCTAAACAACTCTTCTCCACCTTTAACTCTCTCCTCTACCCACCTGCTCCAACCCCCCCCCCATTTATCTTTAGTGCTCAAGACCTGGCAGACTACTTATTATACAAAATATGTACTTTCCGAGGCAATATCCCAACACCAACCTGCAATATTCCAACAAGAGGCCCAGTTACTCCCTCTGCCACCCTCTGCATCTTCCATCCAGCCACTGCGAATGAAGTTTCTTCCTTACTATCTTCCTCACGCCTCACTACCTGCTCGCTCAACCCTATCCCTTCCCATCTAATACCCTCCCTGTCTTCCACCCTCACTCCTGCTCTTACATCTTCAACCTATCTCTCTCTACCGGCTCATTCCCATCTTCTTTCAAACATGCAAAAGTCACTCCCATACTCAAAAAACCCTCCCTCAACCCTAATTCTCCTTAAAGCTACCGCCCCATATCACTACTTCCACTTTTATCAAAACTCCTTGAAAAGCTAGTTTACAATCGCCTAACCCACTTCCTGTCCACCAACTCCTTGCTTGATCCCCTGCAATCCGGATTCCACCCCAAACACTAAACTGAGACTGCCTTTACCAAGGCTACTAACGTCTTCCCTCTGCTAAAAAGATTGGCCACTACTCTATACTCATCTTACATGACCTCTCAGCTGCCTTTGACACAGTTGACCACCCCCTCCACCTACAGACCCTTAGCTCTTTTGGCCTCTGTGACACTGCTCTTTCCTGGATTCACTCCTATTTTTCTCACAGGTCTTTTTCTGTGTCATTTGCTGGCGACTCCTCCTCTCTAATGTCTCTGTCTGCTGGAGTACCTCAAGGATCTGTTCTGGGTCCTCTACTCTTCTCCATTTATACTTCTTGGCTGGGTAAACTTATCAACAGTTATGGCTTCAAATATCACCTTTATGCTGATCACACCCAGATCTACCTCTCCACCCCTGCTCTCTCTCCCTCTGTCCTTTCTCATGTCAGTGACTGCTTATCTGGTATTTCTTCCTGGATGGCCTCTCACCACCTAAATATTAACATGTCCAAGACTGAGCTCCTTCTTACCCCCCCCCCCTCAAGCTCTACGCTGACTTCTGACTTCTCTATCCCTGTTGATGGCATCACCATTTCTCCATTGCCCCAAGTCCGCTGCCTCTGAGTTACACTTGACTCAAATCTATCCTTCATCCCCCATATCCAATCGCTTTCCACATCCTGCCGCAACATCTACGGAATATTACCAAGAATCGCCCTTTTCTGAGCGCTAACACCACAAAGCAAATAATCCACTCCATTGTTATTTCCCGATTTGACTACTGCAATAACTTACTTACTGACCTTCCTCTTTCCCGCCTCCCCCCCGTTCAATCCATCCTAAATGCCTTTACCAGGCTGATACACCTTTCCCTTCGCTATGTATCTGCTTCACCTCTCTGCGTGTACCTTCATTGGCTTCCCATTCACAGCAGAAGTAAATTCAAAATTCTCACCTTTACATACAAAGCTCTCACCAACGCCACTCCCCTCTACCTATTGTCTCTAATAAACAAGTATACTCCAGCCAGTCCACTAAGATCCAACAATGACCTGCTCCTTGCATCCGCGACTATCTCTTCTTATGCTAGACTGCAGGACTTCTGTCGTGCAGCACCTACCCTCTGGAACACTCTCCCTCTTGCTGTCAGGCTTTGCCCTAATCATTCTTCCTTTAAATACTCCCTGAAGACTTTTCTGTTCAGGGAAGCCTACCAACTCAATAATAAAATAATTTCACTTACCTAACATTTCCCAATCTAGTACCCTTTTAGATTGTAAGTTCCCACGGGAATAGGGCCCTCAATTCCTCCTGTATGTGTCTCTTAATTTTGTCCTTTCTTTTACAAGTTTTATAACATTGTTTTATTTAAATGACTTGTATCCATGGACCGCGCTGCGGAATATGATGGCGCTTCATAAATAAAGTATAATAATTAATAATATGTCACAAAGAAACCTAAGCTTAAGAGAAATATAAATATGATATGTGGACATATGTGGGGGGAAGGGAATATTGTTAGGAAAGTTTCAACAACCATCTAAAATAGTAGTTTAAGGGGATAGGTCTATAGCAGTGTTTTCAACCAGTGTGCCGTGGCACACTAGTGTGCCGTGAGAGATCCTCAGGTGTGCCGCAGCTGACTGACAACAGTGAGGGGGTGTCCCTCTTTCAAATTTTGAAATATTGGGAGGTATGTCACAGGCTCATCAGGCATCATTTACAACCATGACATTGACATTCATTCACAGACAATCATTATGATTGTTTGTGAATGAATGTCAGTATGTCATGTATAGTTTGTAGGAGGCATGGCATGACAGCACAGTACAGTGTGTGTATGTGTGTATATATATACAGGGAGTGCAGAATTATTAGGCAAGTTGTATTTTTGAGGATTAATTTTATTATTGAACAACAACCATGTTCTCAATGAACCCAAAAAACTCATTAATATCAAAGCTGAATAGTTTTGGAAGTAGTTTTTAGTTTGTTTTTAGTTATAGCTATTTTAGGGGGATATCTGTGTGTGCAGGTGACTATTACTGTGCATAATTATTAGGCAACTTAACAAAAAACAAATATATACCCATTTCAATTATTTATTTTTACCAGTGAAACCAATATAACATCTCAACATTCACAAATATACATTTCTGACATTCAAAAACAAAACAAAAACAAATCAGTGACCAATATAGCCACCTTTCTTTGCAAGGACACTCAAAAGCCTGCCATCCATGGATTCTGTCAGTGTTTTGATCTGTTCACCATCAACATTGCGTGCAGCAGCAACCACAGCGTCCCAGACACTGTTCAGAGAGGTGTACTGTTTTCCCTCCTTGTAAATCTCACATTTGATGATGGACCACAGGTTCTCAATGGGGTTCAGATCAGGTGAACAAGGAGGCCATGTCATTAGATTTTCTTCTTTTATACCCTTTCTTGCCAGCCACGCTGTGGAGTACTTGGACGCGTGTGATGGAGCATTGTCCTGCATGAAAATCATGTTTTTCTTGAAGGATGCAGACTTCTTCCTGTACCACTGCTTGAAGAAGGTGTCTTCCAGAAACTGGCAGTAGGACTGGGAGTTGAGCTTGACTCCATCCTCAACCCGAAAAGGCCCCACAAGCTCATCTTTGATGATACCAGCCCAAACCAGTACTCCACCTCCACCTTGCTGGCGTCTGAGTCGGACTGGAGCTCTCTGCCCTTTACCAATCCAGCCACGGGCCCATCCATCGGGCCCATCAAGACTCACTCTCATTTCATCAGTCCATAAAACCTTAGAAAAATCAGTCTTGAGATATTTCTTGGCCCAGTCTTGACGTTTCAGCTTGTGTGTCTTGTTCAGTATTGGTCGTCTTTCAGCCTTTCTTACCTTGGCCATGTCTCTGAGTATTGCACACCTTGTGCTTTTGGGCACTCCAGTGATGTTGCAGCTCTGAAATATGGCCAAACTGGTAGCAAGTGGCATCTTGGCAGCTGCACGCTTGACTTGTCTCAGTTCATGGGCAGTTATTTTGCGCCTTGGTTTTTCCACACGCTTCTTGCGACCCTGTTGACTATTTTGAATGAAACGCTTGATTGTTCGATGATCACGCTTCAGAAGCTTTGCAATTTTAAGAGTGCTGCATCCCTCTGCAAGATATCTCACTATTTTTTACTTTTCTGAGCCTGTCAAGTCCTTCTTTTGACCCATTTTGCCAAAGGAAAGGAAGTTGCCTAATAATTATGCACACCTCATATAGGGTGTTGATGTCATTAGACCACACCCCTTCTCATTACAGAGATGCACATCACCTAATATGCTTAATTGGTAGTAGGCTTTCGAGCCTATACAGCTTGGAGTAAGACAACATGCATAAAGAGGATGATGTGGTCAAAATACTCATTTGCCTAATAATTCTGCACTCCCTGTATATATATATATATATATATATATATATATATATATATATATATCCTGTATTAGGCTACAATGTGTGATTTTGTAAAATTTTGGGATGGTGGTGTGCCGCAGGATTTTTTAATGTAAAAAAGTGTGCCACGGCAAAAAAAAAGGTTGCAAATCACTGGTCTATAGGGTATATTTTTCTTTGTTTACATCAGTAAACTTAAATTTGGGGGGGGGGGGAGTTTTTATAGTTGTAATATCTAACTGAAAGCCAGTGTGTTATCTAGGTTTGGGGACCACAGAGTACATAGGAGGCATAGTGTAAACCAGTAATTTATATCAGATAGGCAGTATTTGTCACAGTCTATATGGTGACATATAAGATTACATAAAATTTGGATGCCAACGAAAGGTTGTTATATAGCGTGTGTAGACAGCCCTGACTATTTTCATGTTTGAAACGAGCCTGTGTACAAATATAATTACCCAACCAACAGTAGGTTTAAAAGGTTCGTTGCTGGATTTTCAATAATTCAGGTGACATAAAGCACTCATCCCTATTTCGTCTATAGTAGATACACATTAAAAGGCACTCATAACATATAGATGGTGTAAAAAGTAAAACAAAGTGAGCTTACTAATCTTTTGCTAATATGAGGCTCAAATGTCTGATTCAACTAAGGCATTTAATATCTGCTTAGTATTTTAATAGCCTATACTGATTATATAGGTACTATGTCGCAAGACAAGTAACGTATGTGGTTTATAGAGGTTTACTTTAGCTTTGCATGGGACAAGTACATGTATATGGGGATATGTATATCTCTTTTTGAGATTATGACCGCCTCGGCCACAGGCAGCCTAATTATATGGGTTTCTATATGCTACCATGACCCTTTGCAAAAGCTATTCTAGTATACGCTTTTATTTTGCTGGTATAAAGTATTAGTTTGGTATTATAATTAAGCTGAACAGTATAGGTGAGCCAAAAGATATTATTAGGACTAGAGCTTAAAACTAGGTATTAGCTTTGGTCAGCAAAACATTCTAAATAACTAGATAAGTAAAAATGTTAGAGAAAAAAAAAATAAAATATATATATATATATATATATATATATATATAAACATACTTGTAGAAAACATTGCAAAACGTAATATTAAGTAGACCATATGAACGTTGCATAGAGATAATTATAAAGATAGTACCTAGCTGTATTAGGGTGTAGGTTATTAGGTTGGACTAGCAAGTTTGGATATATTATAGGGCTCAGAAGAAACCTACCTATTCAGAGCTATGTAACTATCTGTATTACAACAAAATGATTGTAGATTACTATTCAAGTTCTATTAAGAATAGAGTAATATAGAAGGAGAATTGTACAAATCAACGTGCTAAATAATGCTCAACATCAATGTCTACTACGAAGCACAGTTCCATTACTTATCCCTTCTCATAATAGATCAACTTCAATGCAGAGCCTGTAAAGTAACTGTCATGCTGAAAATATTGAGTCTAAATAGAGTCCAATCCGTTTTTTACACAAATATGCAGTACTATGCTCTAATTGCCTAACTAAGAGTAGGGAATAGACCGCCATATGCTATCTCTCGGCTGTACACAGTATATTTTAAATTGGTTAGCTTAGTGCATAAGGTGGACATAGGAATTGTAATGCTTATTTAACATACTAAGTTACTGTCACAGATGCTTTCGTATTTATATTAGCCCTGTCAGATACAGTATAAACCTAAACAACATTCGTAGCGAGTCTCCCTTTATGGAAAGATTTTTGTCACCCACAACTTACACAAAGATAAAAAGCCCAGGAATAGCCTTGAACCAAATTCTGAGGTCAGAATGGAGACTAGCAGTATTAGTATTAATAAAGCTGACATAGCTGAGATTTCAAAACAAGTTGCATTGACATTATTACCACAATTTGATCATATTAAAAATGAGATCTCCTCAATCTCTACTGAGATGAAAAACTTTACATCTAGACTAGCCGAGGCTGAATCTAGAATCTCAGATGTTGAGGACTCCTCGATTAAGCAAGATCAAATAATTCAGGAACACACAAATAAAATATGTGAACTCAATGAAAACCTAGAAGACTTGGAAGATAGGTCACACCGGAATAATTTAGGTGATTGGTCTTCCAGAGGGTCCTAATTATCAGGATTTGATTTATTTTGCTGCTATAGCCCTACATCAAATGCTTGGTATTAATATACAGGACCATACAATTTGTGTGGAAAGAGCCCACAGGATTGGTCGCCTGAAAAATTTAAAGGAAAACTTTCCACAAAAAAGACCTGTAATGATTAAATACTTACATTTTCAAGATAAGATTAACATTGTAAGAGCATACAGAAAAATACAGAATGTAGAAATTGACCATAATAAAATACTTTGATTCCAAGATTTCTCAGCGCAGACAGCTGCTAAGCGTAAAGATATGGCACCATTCTGTACTTCACTGATGAATTGTGGACTCACTGCAAGACTAATCTATCCGGCTAAAATTAAAGTTTTCCTTGAGAATGAAATGATCACACTAGCTAACCCACAAGATGCTAAGGTATTCACAGATAAATATAAAACCGATAAATGAGTTGAACCTAAACCATATGCTTTCTTAATATAAGGATTATATCTTTTTCCTTTTCTTATGATGAGATGTACATTTATATATAATTGTCATACATATTTGTGCTTGGGAAGCACTAGGTTAAAGATTCAAAACTTAGTTTTTCTGTGTTTTTCCCCCTTCTTTTGTTTTCTTTTTTTCCTACCTTTTTCCTATTCTTTTCTGTTTCCTCTTGGGTATTCTGAGGGGAGGCGGTGAGTAGGGGATGGGGGGAACCCTCCTTTTTTTATTATTATTAACTGGGGTTATATTGAGTAATATTCTGAAATGACTAAATTAAAGCTAGTATTGTGGAATTTAGGAAGGATTACAAATCTGATGAAAAGGAAACAGATATTAGGACAACTTAAAGGGATACTAAACCCAATTTTTTTCTTTCATGATTCAGATAGAGCATGAGATTTTAAGCACCTTTCTAATTTACTCCTATTATACATTTTTCTTTGTTCTCATGTTATCTTGATTTGAAAAAGCAGTACTGTAAGCTTTAGAGCCGGACCATTTTCAGCACCTGGGTAGCACTTGCTAATTTGTGGCTAAATGTAGCAAACCAATCAGCAAGCGCTACCGAGGTGCTGAACTAAAAATGGGCCGGCTCCTAACCTTTTATTACTGCTTTTTCAAATCAAGATAACATGAGAACAAAGTAAAATTGATAATAGGAGTTAATTAGAAAGTTGCTTAAAATTGCATGATCTATTTGAATCATGAAAAAAAAAATTGGGGTTTAGTATCCCTTTAAGAAAAGCAAAACGGATATAGCTCTCCTACATGAGACTCACTTGTCAGAAATTGAACATAGAAAGCTTAAAACTAACTGGGTAGGGGAAGTTATTGCGAATCCCTGCTTATCACGTAAACGAGGGGTAGCAATGTTTAGACGAGGACTTGAATATCAAATTATATCTCAGGAGCTAGACCCCAAAGAGCGTTTTTTGATATTAAAAATTAAGTATGGAAACTATTTATTTACTATCTGTAATGTGTATGGACCTAATAAAACTGATGATAATTTTTGGGCACAGTTAAAAGAGAAACTATTTGACTATGTAAATTCTAATTTAATTGTTGCTGGTGACTTTAATATGGTCTTTAATAATATAGATAGAATGCAAACAACAAATAATTATGGGAATAGACTTTGTAAAAAAAACTACTAGAATTCTTAAATCCTTTTGTAGTAAAGATTAAAGACGTATGGTAGTTATATAATCCTAATAACCGTGCCATTTCATGTGAATCTAAACAATATAAATCTTTCTCTCGTATTGATTATTTCTTAGTTTCAGATAAGGTTTTTGGGCTTAATTTGAAAGCGCAGATTGGCGACTTTACTATTTCGGACCATGCACCTATATCATTGGATTTGACGTGGGGTGACACACGTACTGAGCCCTCTAGTAGCTATACCTTTCCTCGTTATCTATTTAATAATCTTGACTTTAAAAAACGGCTTACTGCTATATGGCATGAATATGCTTTCCAAAATGAGTCATACTCCCATAAGTCTGAGATATTTTGGGAAACAGCTAAAGCTGTTATTAGAGGGGAAGTTAAGAAATACTCTATCAGACTGAGAAAGATATATCATACTAAGGAACTTGACCTTTCAAATTATCTTAAAAATAAATACAATTCTTATATAACCTTGCCCAATCAAGTGAATTGGAACAGTTACATTAAAGCTAAACAGGACTGGGAAATTATTAATACGCAGAAAACAGCTATCCAGGATCCTACATTTAGAGACAAATTCTACAGATATGGTAATAAGATAGGGAGACTATTAGCTAACGGTCAGATTACGAGTTTTGCGTTATGAGCTGTGTGGTGCTAACGTGCAGTTTTTTTCTCACCGCTCACTTACCTGCAGCGCTGGTATTACGTGTTTTTACAAACCCGGCGTTAAAAGGCAAGTAGTGAGCGTGGAGCAAAATTGAGCTCCATACCGCACTTCAATACCAGCGCTGCTTAAGTCAGCGGTGAGCTGGTCGTACGTGCTCGTGCACAATTTCCCCATAGACATCAATGGGGAGAGCCGGCTGAGAAAAAGTCTAACACCTGCCCAAAAAGCAGTGTAAAACTCAGTAACGCAGCCCCATTGATTCCTATGGGGAAACTAAAGTTATGTTTACACCTAACACCCTAACATGAACCCTGAGTCTAAACACCCCTAATCTTACACTTATTAACCCCTAATCTGCCACCCTGGACATCGCCGACACCCACATAATACTTATTAACCCCTAATCTGCCGCTCCGGACATCGCCACCACCTACATTATATTTATTAACCCCTAATCTGCTGCCCCCAACATCGCCGACACCTACATTATATTTATTAACCCCTAATCTGCCGCCCCCAATGTCGCCGCAACCTACCTACACTTATTAACCCCTAATCTGCCACCCCTAACGTCGCAGCCACTATTCTAAATGTATTAACCCCTAAAACTAAGTCTAACCCTAACCTTAACCCCCCCTAACTTAAATATAATTTAAATAACTATTATTACCTAAATAATTCCTATTTAAAACTAAATACTTACCTATAAAATAAACGCTAAGCTAGCTACAATATAACTAATAGTTACATTGTAGCTAATTAAGGTAGAAAAAAATCATATTGGCTGATGCAATCAGCCAATAGGATTGAACTTCAATCCTATTGGCTGATTGGATCAGCCAATAGGATTGAGCTCGCATTCTATTGGCTGTTCCAATCAGCCAATGGAATGCAAGCTCAATCCTATTGGCTGATGCAATCAGCCAATAGGATTTTTTCTACCTTAATTCCGATTGGCTGATAGAATTCTATCAGCCAATCGGAATCTAAGGGATGCCATCTTGGATGACGTCATTTAAAGGTACCTTCATTCGTCGTTAGTCCGACGGCAGAAGAGGATGCTCCGCGTCGGATGTCTTGAAGATGAACCCGCTCCACGCCGGAAGGATGAAGATAGAAGATGCCGTCTGGATGAAGACTTCTGCCCATCTGAAGGACCACTTCTGCCCGTCTGGGGGACCACTTCTGCCGGCTTCTTTGAAGACATCTTGCCGCTTGGATGAAGACTTCTCCCGGTAAGTGAATCTTCAGGGGTTAATGTTAGGATTTGCTTGAGGGTGTATTGAGTGGGTTTATTTTTTAGGTTAGAGCTTTGGGCCTGCAATAGAGCTAAATGCCCTTTTAAGGGCAATGCCCATCCAAATGCCCTTTTCAGGGCAATGGGGAGCTTAAGTTTTTTTAGTTAGGCTTTTATTTGGGGGGTTGGTTGTGTGGGTGGTGGGTTTTACTGTTGGGGGAGTTGTTTGTATTTTTTTTACAGGTAAAAGAGCTGATTTCTTTGGGGCAATGCCCCGCAAAAAGCCCTTTTAAGGGCTATTGATAGTTTAGTTTAGGCTAGGGGTTTTTTTATTTTGGGGGGGGCTTTTTTATTTTGTTAGGGCTATTAGATTAGGTGTAATTAGTTTAAATATCTTGTAATTTGTTTTTTATTTTCTGTAATTTAGTGGGTTTTTTTTGTGATTTAGCTAATTTTATTTAATTTAGTTAATTGTATTTAATGTAGGTGATTTATTTAATTGTAGTGTAGTGTTAGGTTAGGTTTTATTTTACAGGTAAATTTGTACTTATTTTAGCTAGGTAGTTATTAAATATTTAATAACTATTCAACAACTATTCTACCTAGTTAAAATAAATACAAACTTGCCTGTAAAATAAAAATAAACCCTAAGCTAGCTACAATGTAACTATTAGTTATATTGTAGTTAGCTTAGGGTTTATTTTATAGGTAAGTATTTAGTTTTAAATAGGAATTATTTAGGTAATAATAGTAGGTTTTATTTAGATTTATTTTAATTATATTTAGGTTGCAGCAACATTGGGGGCGGCAGATTAGGGGTTAATAAGTGTAGGTAGGTTGCGGCGACATTGGGGCGGCATATTAAGGGTTAATAAATATAATGTAGGTGTCGCTGATGTTGGGGGCAGCAGATTAGGGGTTAATAAATATAATGTAGGTTGCGGCGATGTTAGGGCGGCAGATTAGGGGTTAATAAGTATAATGTAGGTGGCGGCGATGTCCGGAGCGGCAGATTAGGGGTTAAACATTTTATTATAGTGTTTGCAATGCGGGAGGGCCTCGGTTTAGGGGTTAATCGGTAGTTTATGGGTGTTAGTGTACTTTTTAGCACTTAAGTTATGAGTTTTATGCTACGGCGTTGTAGTGTAAAACTCATAACTACTGACTTTAGAATGCGTTAGGAATCTTGGAGGTAGAGGGTGTACCGCTCACTTTTTGGCCTCCCAGGACAAACTCGTAATACCTACCGGCGCTATGGATGTCCCATAGAAAAAATACTTTACAAACTTTACGTAAGCCAGTTTGCGGTAAGGCAAAAAAAGTGTGCAGTGCCCCTAAACCTGCAAGACTCGCAATACCAGCGGTAGTGAAAAAGCAGCGTTAGGACCTGTTAATGCTGCTTTTTCAGTTTCCCGCAAAACTCGGAATCTAGCCATCAGTTTGTTAAAACTCATGAACAATACAAATACATAAAAGCAATTAGGAAACATAGAACTAGACTCACCAATATGGAATCTATTAACTCTACATTTTTTAACTACTTTAAACATCTATATTCTGCTCAGGAAATAAGTAACTATAATAAAAATAAGTTTTGACAGAAGATTTCTCTGCCTCAGTTCTCTACGGAAGCAATAGATTTCTTAATTGCTTCCCATTTCTGAACGTGAACTACACCAGGCAATAGATAGGATTAAATTAGACAAAGCACCAGGTCCATATCTATTGCCTGGTGAACTATATAAAATCCTCAAAACTGAAATAACTTCTAGTCTGCTGAACCTCTTTAATGACTATTTTTGTAAAGGTATAGTTCTATCTTCTTATTTTTCTGCTTCTAGGATTACTCTAATACCAAAAAAAGGTAAAGATCCGGAATTAGTGGATTCTTACCGTCCTATATCCTTGCTAAATTCAGATTATAAACTAATGACATCCATATTAGCACATAGACTAAAAAACGCTTTGGGCCCTCTGATTCATGTGGACTATGTTGGTTTTATGACCCATAGAAACCCCTCTGCTAATATTAGAAAAATCTTTATTTTACTGGATTTTGTCACAGACTACAATGCCCAGCATGGCATTAACCTTCCTCATGATCTTGCTATTCTTTCGGTCGATGCACAAAAAGTGTTTGATTCAATTACATGGGACCACCTGTTCTATACTATGAGACAGTTTGGTTTTAAAAAACAATTTGTAAACAGTACCCAGTCATTATATGCAAACGCTTCTTCAACTTTACTCATAAATGGTTCTTTGACAGCATCTTTCCCTATGGCTAAAGGGACGCTTTAACTTAAGGACTCTTTAACTTAGCTATCGAACCACTGGCTATAATACTCAGGCAAGTTCTAAGGGGGAAACCTTCGGAAGGTAAACAATTAAAATTGCTGTTATATTGTCAGGGTTTTTTCCCTGCTTTGTTGATGCTGCTCATTTCCTGCATGCCCTTTAATGGCCAGACTGGTGCACATCATCCATGTGAGACAGGTTGCAGTCTCAGAATTGTGATGTCATCACTTATTATTTAAAGGACCTCTGTTCAGTATGCTTTGCCCTTGCGTTGTCTCAGACCTGTTTGTGAGAGTTCCTGTGTATTACCTGGCTGTCTGATGTCCCTCCTGGTTCCTGATCCCTGGCTTGTTCCTGACTCTGCTGTTCTCCTTGTTCCTGATTCCGGCTCGTCTGACTATTCGCTTTGGCTCCTGACTCGGCACGTCTGACTACCAGCTATGGTTTTGACTCCTGGCTTGTTATTTGACTTGTGGACTTTTTATTATTTTTTGCTATTAATAAAGGTGTGATTAATTGTGCACTTCTCGTCTTAGTCTGATTCCTGGCACCCTGACATTACGCAAGGGCCATGAATCCTGATGGTGCTAATAATCCACCTTTACCTACCATCATTTCCAGGATGGATGAACAGGATCACCGCTTGGATCAATTTGCACTAGCCCTGCAAACCCTGCTGACTCGCACTGCACATTTGGACCAACGTGTTCCGCAAGTTATGGCTGCTCCTGTTTCCGCTGCTGCACCTAGTCCTACTAGGAGCATGTCCGGTTCTGCACCTCTACCTCAGCGATATGGAGGTGATCCTATTTAGTGCAGAGGGTTTTTGAACCAGGTGGGCATTTACTTTGAGATGTTACCTCAGGTGTTTCCCTCTGACAGAGCTAAGGTGGAATTTCTCTTCTCGTTACTCTCTGACACAGCTCTTGCCTGGGCTAATCCCTTGTGGGAGACTAATAAACCTGTGATTTCAAATTACCCTGAATTTGTGGCCTCCTTTCCAAGGGTATTTGATGTTCTGGCTCGCTCCTCCTCTGCTGCTAAACGACTCATGTCCATTCAGCAAGGTACAAGATCTGTTGCTCTGTATGCCATTGAGTTCCGTAAGCTTGCGCAAAGGTTAGGTTGGAATAATGAAGCCCTTGTTGCCGCCTTCTTTCATGGGCTCTCTGATGCGATAAAAGACAAAGTTGCTGCCAGAGATTTACCAGAGGATCTTGAGTCTTTGGTGTCTTTTTTTTATCCTAATTGACATCAGACTCAGAGAAAGGCCCTCTTTCAAGGAGCACTTGCAGAAGCCTCCTGTTCCAAAGCGTTTGTTCCAACCCATGCCTCCCTCTCCTCCCATGCCTCCTCGTCCTGAGTCACCAGGTACTGCTGAGCCAATGCAGTTGGGATTCACGCGTCTCTCCGTGGCGGAGAGGGCCTTTAGGAGGAGGGAGGGGCTCTGCCTCTATTGTGGGTTACAGGGCCACCTTTTGAATTCTTGTCCTACATGGCCGGAAAAACGCTCACACCTAAGGTCCTGTCGGGGGCAGACCTTGGGTGGTTTATCCTCGACCCTGGAACCGCTTAAGGAGAAACCTTTGGTCACGGTTGTCCTTTCCTTGGTGGACTCCTCCATAGTCACCCAGGCTCTTGTTGACTCTGGTGCTGCGGGCTATTTCATTGACAGTGCTTTAACATCAAAGCACTCCATTACTGTTTTACCTCGGTCCGTTCCACTTGCTATTGAAGCCATTGATGGCAGGCCCCTTCAGCCCGCACTTGTTAATCACGTGATTGCTCCGTTATCCATGGCTGTAGGGGCTCTCCATTTTTAAACACTCCAGTTCCGGGTGATAAATTCTCTGCATTTTCCAGTTGTTCTGGGTTATCCCTGACTCCAAAAGCACAATCCCAGTCTCGACTGGCGCAGGTCTGAAATTTTGTTGTGTTCTCCACAATGTATTTCCACTTGTCTTCGGAAACCAGTTAAAGTCTTGTGCACTTCTTCAGTATCTCAATTGCCAGTGGAGTACCGAGAGTTCCTAGACGTTTTTGACAAGGTGCGTGCTGGTACGTTGCCTCCTCACCGGTCTTACAATTGTGCCATAGACCTGCAACCCGGAGCCATTCCTCCTCGGTGCCGGGTTTACCCTCTGTCTGTTGCGGAAAATTGTGCTATGGAGGAGTATGTTGCCGATGCTCTGTCACGGGGGATAATCAGCAAATCCTGCTCTCCTGCAGGGGCTGGCTTTTTCTTTGTAAAGAAAAAAGGTGGCGAGTTAAGACCATGCATCGATTATAGGGGTCTTAATCGTCTTACCATTAAGAATGCTTACCCTATTCCGCTCATTATGGAACTCTTTGACCGCCTCAAGGAAGCTACGGTCTTTTCTAAACTTGATTTGAGAGGAGCATACAATCTCGTTAGGATCAAGGAGTGCTACGATTGAAAAACAGCATTTAACACCAGGAGCGGGCATTATTAGTATCTTGTAATGCTCTTTGGCCTATGTAATGCTCCTGCTGTTTTCCAGGAATTTATTAATAATGTCCTACGAGATACGTTGCAACAGTGTGTTGTGGTGTATTGAGACAACATCATCATACACTCACCCAGGTTTGAGGCTCATCGTTCTGATGTTACACAGGTTCTTCAGAGACTACGTGAGAACGGCCTGTTTTGTAAACTCGAGAAATGTGAGTTCCATCAGACTCAAGTAACCTTCCTAGGTTATGTTATCTCCGTTGCAGGGTTCTCCATGGATCCTGACAAGTTGTCTGCAGTTCTGCAGTGGCCTCGCCCAGTTGGTTTTCGGTCTCTTCAACGTTTTTGGGGTTCACCAATTACTATAGAAAGTTTATTAAAAACCTTTCTTCCTTGGTCAAACCTATCACAGACATGACCCGTAAAGAGAATGATCCACTCCATTGGTCACCTACTGCCATTAAGGCCTTTGTTAGTCTTAAGACTGCCTTTGCTGCCGCTCCAGTTCTGGCTCATCCTAACCCTGCCCTGCCTTTCGTTCTTGATGTTGATGCGTCTGAGACTGGAGTAGGTGCCCTCTTGTCTCAACGTCCTACACCTGACAGTTCATTGCATCCGTGCGGTTT
Organism: Bombina bombina; assembly: GCF_027579735.1. NCBI lineage: Eukaryota > Metazoa > Chordata > Amphibia > Anura > Bombinatoridae > Bombina > Bombina bombina. The sequence continues at coordinate 1,197,224,785 of NC_069499.1, read as the reverse complement.
CTTCTCTAAGAAATTGTCTCCGGCGGAGTGCAATTATGAAATTGGCGATGGGGAATTACTGGCCATAATTTTGGCACTCAAGGAATGGAGGCATCTTCTCGAGGGTATTAGCATACCAGTGTGTAGTGTGATAGGAGCGCCTAAAGGTGGATTCCTGCTGCTAAAAAAGTTCTTCCCTCAAAGAGAACTAAATGGTGGATAAGAAGAAAAAATGGGGTTTATTTAGCAGCGCTAAAAAAAGCTAGGAAATGATGATACCAATCTAATTTATGTTTAATACAATCTATTTTATTTAAAAATTCTTATAACACATAAAAACAACAGCAAATGCTTTTCCTAATTAATAAAGGGACGTCTCCCTTATACAACACTTATAAAAACAGACTAGAACCATATAATCCTAGAATTTCAGGTATAAAGGAATTAATTCTATAGATAACATATGGCAAGCAACAAATTTCTAAGATAAATGGTGAATTAAATATTTAAAAGGCACAAATGTATCAATCCTAATAGCTTTACAGTTCTTCAGTAACAAATTCAGTTATAAAGTTACACAGTTACTTTCCTTGGACATATAATTGGCTCAGGTGTGCTGGATAGTTAAAAAGGCAAAAAACAGCCAATATTCTGATTTAGGTGCCAAAGCAATCGTGGTTAATGGAAATGGTTAATTTAACAGATGAATACCTTGATGTCTTTAAAGTTCAGTTTGCGTGTTTTAAAAAACGTAGTGCAAATTAGTGTAGAGGTACCTTAATCTGTCCTGGTTGCAACCGCTGATTATCTTCACTGTGAGGGATTCACAGACTGTTTGTTCCTGGTGCTTCTGATAAGTCACCTGACCTTCTCTTTGATTCAGAGGTCAGGGGTGATGATCCGTTCTGGTGATGTAGTTATCCTTTTTTTTGTTTTCCTTTCTTCTTATAGCCCAAATATTGTTTTCATCTGGGTTCCCTCAGACTTCTTAAGGTTTGAAGAAATCTTTGGTCAGTGTTTAGCAGTAACACCGTATTCCCTGAAGTTACCAAAGGTAGATTTTAACTTGCAGGGTCAGGAGAAAAGTTTAAAGTTGCAGGGTCACACAGCTTTGTGACAGTAGTAAATGAAGTTTAGTAGAGTGTAGCAGGTCCCATTCAACGCGTTTCACCCTTCTGGGCTTTATCAAGAATGCTTATCCTGCTAGCTTCTGGCTTTTTAAAGGTATGAATGTGTTTTGATTGGTTCCTTCATTTCCTTTTGATTTCTATCAACACCTGTGTGGCTTCCAATGTAAAGGTGGACTTTATTTAAGTTGGTAATGATTGTTTCTGTGTTGTTATTTAGTTACATGATACACAAGGAAGAGAACTTATCATTTCTGCTTTATTAGCATTCACACAATTCAACTTATATATTTCAATTCTAAAGTGCCTTTATTAGATAATATACATTTAGATCGTGCAAACTTAAAATTACCTAAACTGAAACGAAAATATAAGAATCAGAATTACCATTCCCATATCTAGAATTATTGTAAGTGGGTAAAAATTAATGATATATATATATTCCTTTTCAACAAAGGATAGTAAGTTCAACAATTTATAAATTTGTAACAATTTAAAAATGGACGAAACGAAAATATAAGAATCAGAATCATCATTCCCATATCTAGAATTATTGTTAGTGGGTAAATGTTAACGATATATACATATTCCTTTTCAACAAAGGATAGTAAGTTCAACAATTTATACATTTGTAACAATTTAAAAATGGACGAAACGAAAATATAAGAATCAGAATCATCATTCCCATATCTAGAATTATTGTTAGTGGGTAAAAATTAACGATATATACATATTCATTTTCAACAAAGGATAGTAAGTTCAACAATTTATAAATTTGTAACAATTTAAAAATGGACGAAACGAAAATATAAGAATCAGAATCATCATTCCCATATCTAGAATTATTGTTAGTGGGTAAAAATTAACGATATATACATATTCCTTTTCAACAAAGGATAGTAAGTTCAACAATTTATAAATTAACAATTTAAAAATGGATGTACAATTAAATCAGAAATTATCAATCCCATAACTAGAGTTATTGCTAGTGGGTAAAAATATGGCTTATTCAATTAATTTATTTATTTTAGGGGGATAAAAATTCCTTTTTAATTACTAGAAAAATGAATTTATATAGGGCTTGTACTATCTTTGCCCAAGATAAATTGAAATGTTATTGCTTATTTAATGTATGTGAGTATTTTCTATATAAGTGGCTGATTTAACCTGGAAAATGTTCGCATATTGTAAGAGACTTTTATAAGAAGGGGGAAATGTCTATCTCAGAGTTCAAGCCTCCAGGTTGGAGGGTATTCATTAGGTATATAATTTCAGCTTCTGCCTTTAGGAGTTTATTTTCCCAGTTTCCCCCTCTCCAGTCGGGGTGAACTTTTTTAATTCCCCAATATTTAAAATCTTTAAGGTTGTTGTTGTGTACTTCCCTAAAGTGGCGATAGATATAAGGGTCAAGGTTACCCCTATCTATGCAAGAGAGGTGCTCCCTTATCCTTTCACGGAGCATTCTGGTTGTTTCTCCTATGTAAATTTTTTTACATGAACATTGAATGGCGTAAATAACGCCTTTATCTTGACATCTAATTGTGTCTCTTATTTTGAAAGTAAAGTTTCCACTTTTTGATTTTAAAATCTTTTGTTTACTACTAAATTTACAGGCCCGGCATCTAAAACAGGGGAAAAAACCATTTAAAGGATTTCCGTCTAGGCACCTTTGAGTGTCTTTCTTCTTTATGCTTTTCAATTGACTGGGAGCTAGTAGGCTCTTCAAATTCTGTGCTTTCCTATATATTATTTTTGGGTTTTCCCCCACTTTTCCCCCTATGATGGGATCAGTTTGTACTAAGTGCCAATGTTTTTTTAAAACTCTTTGGATGTTTAGGTTGTCATGACTGAACTCAGTTATAAAGGGCACATTAATTTCATCTCGATTTTCTTTGATATCTTTTGTTTTATATTCTAAGAGGTCCCTCCTTACTTTCTTATCTACCTCTTGTTTAGCTTCATTGATTACTTCTGGACTATATTCTCTTTCTAAGAATTTCCTTTCTAAGATCTTTATTTGATCCTGATAATCTGTCATTCTTGAGCAATTCCGTTTAATTCTTAAATATTGCCCTTTAGGGACATTGTCTTTCCACTTTTTCATGTGGCAGCTGTTATAATGGATTAGATTATTGGCATCCACCTTTTTAAAATGTGTTTTGGTTATTAATTGGTTTTCTACAATTTCGATATCTAAGTCCAAGAAGGTGATTTGGCTTTTGCTATAGTTACTGGTAAAGGATAGTCCCATTTCATTTTTATTCATATCTGTCAGAATAGTGTTTAGATCAGTTTCACTACCCCCCCAAATTTACATAGGAGAAACAACCAGAATGCTCCGTGAAAGGATAAGGGAGCACCTCTCTTGCATAGATAGGGGTAACCTTGACCCTTATATCTATCGCCACTTTAGGGAAGTACACAACAACAACCTTAAAGATTTTAAATATTGGGGAATTAAAAAAGTTCACCCCGACTGGAGAGGGGGAAACTGGGAAAATAAACTCCTAAAGGCAGAAGCTGAAATTATATACCTAATGAATACCCTCCAACCTGGAGGCTTGAACTCTGAGATAGACATTTCCCCCTTCTTATAAAAGTCTCTTACAATATGCGAACATTTTCCAGGTTAAATCAGCCACTTATATAGAAAATACTCACATACATTAAATAAGCAATAACATTTCAATTTATCTTGGGCAAAGATAGTACAAGCCCTATATAAATTCATTTTTCTAGTAATTAAAAAGGAATTTTTATCCCCCTAAAATAAATAAATTAATTGAATAAGCCATATTTTTACCCACTAGCAATAACTCTAGTTATGGGATTGATAATTTCTGATTTAATTGTACATCCATTTTTAAATTGTTAATTTATAAATTGTTGAACTTACTATCCTTTGTTGAAAAGGAATATGTATATATCGTTAATTTTTACCCACTAACAATAATTCTAGATATGGGAATGATGATTCTGATTCTTATATTTTCGTTTCGTCCATTTTTAAATTGTTACAAATTTATAAATTGTTGAACTTACTATCCTTTGTTGAAAATGAATATGTATATATCGTTAATTTTTACCCACTAACAATAATTCTAGATATGGGAATGATGATTCTGATTCTTATATTTTCGTTTCGTCCATTTTTAAATTGTTACAAATGTATAAATTGTTGAACTTACTATCCTTTGTTGAAAAGGAATATGTATATATCGTTAACATTTACCCACTAACAATAATTCTAGATATGGGAATGATGATTCTGATTCTTATATTTTCGTTTCGTCCATTTTTAAATTGTTACAAATTTATAAATTGTTGAACTTACTATCCTTTGTTGAAAAGGAATATATATATATCATTAATTTTTACCCACTTACAATAATTCTAGATATGGGAATGGTAATTCTGATTCTTATATTTTCGTTTCAGTTTAGGTAATTTTAAGTTTGCACGATCTAAATGTATATTATCTAATAAAGGCACTTTAGAATTGAAATATATAAGTTGAATTGTGTGAATGCTAATAAAGCAGAAATGATAAGTTCTCTTCCTTGTGTATCATGTAACTAAATAACAACACAGAAACAATCATTACCAACTTAAATAAAGTCCACCTTTACATTGGAAACCACACAGGTGTTGATAGAAATCAAAAGGAAATGAAGGAACCAATCAAAACACATTCATACCTTTAAAAAGCCAGAAGCTAGCAGGATAAGCATTCTTGATAAAGCCCAGAAGGGTGAAACGCGTTGAATGGGACCTGCTACACTCTACTAAACTTCATTTACTACTGTCACAAAGCTGTGTGACCCTGCAACTTTAAACTTTTCTCCTGACCCTGCAAGTTAAAATCTACCTTTGGTAACTTCAGGGAATACGGTGTTACTGCTAAACACTGACCAAAGATTTCTTCAAACCTTAAGAAGTCTGAGGGAACCCAGATGAAAACAATATTTGGGCTATAAGAAGAAAGGAAAACAAAAAAAAGGATAACTACATCACCAGAACGGATCATCACCCCTGACCTCTGAATCAAAGAGAAGGTCAGGTGACTTATCAGAAGCACCAGGAACAAACAGTCTGTGAATCCCTCACAGTGAAGATAATCAGCGGTTGCAACCAGGACAGATTAAGGTACCTCTACACTAATTTGCACTACGTTTTTTAAAACACGCAAACTGAACTTTAAAGACATCAAGGTATTCATCTGTTAAATTAACCATTTCCATTAACCACGATTGCTTTGGCACCTAAATCAGAATATTGGCTGTTTTTTGCCTTTTTAACTATCCAGCACACCTGAGCCAATTATATGTCCAAGGAAAGTAACTGTGTAACTTTATAACTGAATTTGTTACTGAAGAACTGTAAAGCTATTAGGATTGATACATTTGTGCCTTTTAAATATTTAATTCACCATTTATCTTAGAAATTTGTTGCTTGCCATATGTTATCTATAGAATTAATTCCTTTATACCTGAAATTCTAGGATTATATGGTTCTAGTCTGTTTTTATAAGTGTTGTATAAGGGAGACGTCCCTTTATTAATTAGGAAAAGCATTTGCTGTTGTTTTTATGTGTTATAAGAATTTTTAAATAAAATAGATTGTATTAAACATAAATTAGATTGGTATCATCATTTCCTAGCTTTTTTTAGCGCTGCTAAATAAACCCCATTTTTTCTTCTTATTAGCATACCAGTGCTCATTCTTACTGAACACAAGAATTTAACTTATCTATCTGAAGCAAAACGTTTGTCGCCCTGACAGGCCAGATGGGCGCTATTTTTGTCTCGGTTTAATTATGTGGTCTCCTACCTGCCTGGTAGTAAGAATGTTAGGGCTGATGCCCTCTCTCGACAATTTTCGCCTCTGTCCAAGGAAGAGTCTGTACCTATAACTGGATATACCTCCTGACCATATTTTGGCTACCATAAGTACTAATTTGACTTCTCCCTTGGGGGAGGAGATCCTGGCTGCACAAACCAATGCACCTCCTGAGAAACCTAGTGGTAAGTGTTTTGTTCCTGAGAATCTTCTAACTAAACTTTTGCAAACTTACCACTATCCTAAAGCCGCAGGTCACCCAGGCAAGAACCAAATGATTTGGTCTGTCACGCGACAATTCTGGTGGCCAGGTCTTCGTTCTGATGTTGCTGCGTATGTTGCCTCCTGCTCAGTTTGTGCAAAGAATAAGACTCCTCGACCTATTCCTGTGGGTCTTCTTCAACTTATTGCTAATGGTGAGCATCCTTGGACACATCTTTCTATGGACTTCATTGTCGAGCTCCCTGTTTCCAATGGCAATACTGTTATCCTTATGGTGGTTGACTGTTTTTCTAAAATGTCACATTGCATTCCCTTCAAGAAGCTGCCTACCTCTCAGGAGCTTGCTTCAATTTTTGCCCGGGAGGTCTTCCGTTTACATGGGTTACCCAAGGAGATAGTGTCAGACCAGGGTAGCCAGTTTGTCTTAAGATTTTGATGTTCCTTTTGTGCTCAAATGGGGATCCAGCTTTCCTTCTCCTCGGCATATCACCCTCAATCCAATGGGGTTGCGGATCAGTCTAATCAAGCTCTGGAACAGTTCCTCCGTTGCTATGTCTCAGATCACCACAATAATTGGTCTGAACTGTTACCTTGGGCAGAGTTTGCTCGTAATAGTGCTATTAATGCTTCCTCCAAGTTTTCCCCGTTCATGGCAAATTATGGGTTTTAACCATCCTTGTTGCCTGATTCATTCATGTATCAGGGTATTCCGGCTTTGGAGGAGCATCTCCAGCAACTCCGTTCCACGTGGGTGCAGATTCATTGCCTTCGTTCTATGCAGCACCAAAAGTTCCAGGCTGATCGTGTCTGCCCGCGCCTTCCTACCAGGTTGGTGACAGGGTTTGGCTGTCCTCCCGCAACTTGAACCTTCATGTGCCTTCCAATAAACTGCCTCCCCGTTATGTTGGTCCTTTTTGAATACTCCTACGGGTCAATCCTGTGGCCTACACTCTTGACCTTCCTCCTGCTATGCGCATCTCCAATGTTTTTCATGTCTCCCTCTTGAAACCATTGGTTTGCATCCTGTTTACCACTGTGTTGCCTCGTCCCTATCCTATCTTTGTTGACAACCATGAAGAATATGATGTCAGCAGCATTATTGACTCTCGTATGTCCAGGGGCCACGTACAGTATTTTGTTCACTGGTGGGGTTACGGTCCAGAGGAGCGTTCATGGGTTCCCTCCTCTGATGTTCATGCCTTCCATGCCCATTTCCCCAATAAGCCTTTTGTCCTCCCATGGGGAGGGGTCATTGAGGGGAGGGGGGTACTGTCAGGGTTTGTTTCCCTGCTTTGTTTGCCATGTGCTGCTGGTAGTCATTTTACTCACCTCTCTTGCATAGTGTCTGATGCTGCCCTTTTATGGCCAGACTGGTGTACATCATCCATGTGAGACAGGTTGAAGTCTCAGAATTGTGATGTCATCACTTATTATTTAAAGGGCCTCTGTTCAGTATGCTTTGCCCTTACGTTGTCTCAAATCTGTTTGTGAGAGTTCCTGTGTATTACCTGGCTGTCTGACGTCCCTCCTGGATCCTGATCCCTGGCTTGTTCCTGACTCTGCTGTTTTCTTTGTTCCTGATTCCGGCTCTTCTGACTACCAGCTCTGGTTTTGACTCCTGGCTTGTTATTTGACTTGTGGACTTTTGATTATTCTTTGCTATTAATAAAGGTGTGATTATTTTTGCACTTCTCGTCTTAGTCTGATTCCTGGCACCCTGACATATATGCAGATGATCTCCTCTTATTACTCAATAATACGAATTTATAAATACCCAAGATCTTAGATATTATCTAAGAATTTGGTTCCTTTTCTGGTTATAAAATGAATGCTTCCAAATCATAAATCCTTTGGATTAAGAAACTATCACAAGCCGATTTCTCTTCTCCATTTAAAATAGCTCCAGAATACATTACATATCTTGGGATAAATATTAGTACAAATTCTTTGAACTGGTTTAAACTAAATTACTCCCCTTTATTAGTGAAAATTAAACAGGATCTTATGAAGTGGACCAGTTTACCAATCCCTAACACTGCTAAGATCAATCTTGTTAAGATGATTGTTTTGCCCAAACTTCTTTATCTAATGCATAACATACCTATTCTTGTAACTAAACAAGATGTTAAGGCCCTGGATAAATGTATTAGGTTATTTATATGGGGGTCGGGAAGAAGTCGTGTAGCTATGTCAAAGATGTCTCAGCTAAGGCACTATGGAGGACTGGCACTTCCTCTAATCTCCACATATAATAATATTTGTTTAGCTAAAGTAGCCATGGACTGGCTTACCGAAGAATAATATGTTGCCTTTTTGGAAGTGGAACAAAAATGAGTTTATCCCTTTTCTCTAAGTGCCTTATTACCCTGCCCTATCAGGCTTATCCCCAAAAAAATTAAGCAAAGATACACTATACTGTATGTTATTAAAGCCTGGCAGAACATTAGATTAGCCTTAAATAGTAACCCATATATTTCGGCTCTAGTACCTATTGAGAATAACCCGTGCTTCATCGGGGGTAAAAATAATATACTATTTAGTCGATGGACCAAGTGTGGATTGGTCTATGTGTGGCAACTTAACGAAGTGGATACATCTAGAGTATTTACCTTCCAAACACTTAAAACGCGGTACGATCTTAGGAATTTAGATTTTTACGCATATCTACAGGTACGTCATTGTTTTTTTTGTTTTTTTAAATTCACTTTTTATTGCAAGAAAGGAGCAAAAAAAAAACATCAAGACAATACATTGTGTGTGGTGAGGATTTACAGAAATATAATCATCATTTCGCCAAGGTACGCAGGACGCTGAGGCGCCCTGCAAAACATGTCTCAGCAGAATATAAGTCCACAGGGCTATGGGAGGCCAATATACACAATTAAGGTCTGTAAAGTCTATAGGTACCTTCAGATTTCGCTCTCCTGCAAGATTTTTTTCTTATTTTTTATAAAAACAAACATTTAAACAATGTAGCAACCTAACTATAAAACAATAGTAGTACATACATGCATATAAATCTTACGTTCTCTGCATAAACTGCGTGTGTCCATGCTGTGTGTGTCTATTTCCTCTAAGGGTCATCGGGATAATGAGGTGGTAATAGGCGGGGTGGGAGGATGGGGAGGAAAGAAGGGGAAGAGAGGAAAAGAAAAAAAGAATTTTTTTTTTTACGAATATATGTTACTGCACAGCATCAGCTCTACTTGAGGTTGTTCAGGGCTTTGGTCATTGGCCCTGTCTATGATGTGTTGCCATTCAGCAGACATACCCAATTGAAGTATTGTCTCCAAATGAGCGAAGGGTTTCAAAATTTGTCTCTGTATAGGTGGGTCTAGTTTACCTATAAGTGGTTTCCATTTTCTCAAGAAAGGGCGCAGTCTGTGCTTGGTGTCAAGTCTGGCATTGTATTGTTCCACAAAGAGCTGTCTAAGTAGTGTTAGTCTGAACTGGGCAATTGTCGGGGCCTGTCTTTTAATCAATCTCTGGAGGACGCAGTGTCTTGCAAGTAGCATGCATAATGTGAGGAATCTATGAAACTGTCTGTGAGTCTCGTCCCATTTAAACATAAAGATCTCTGCACCTGTGAGCGTAATTTCCACTCCCAGTGTGGTCCTTAGCCAATACTGGCATTGTCCCCAGAACCTCTTGATCTTAGGGCATGTATACAAATACAGCGAGTGCAGAATTATTAGGCAAGTTGTATTTTTGAGGATTAATTTTATTATTGAACGACAACCATGTTCTCAATGAACCCAAAAAACTAATTAATATCAAAGCTGAATAGTTTTGGAAGTAGTTTTTAGTTTGTTTTTAGTTATAGCTATTTTAGGGGGATATCTGTGTGTGCAGGTGACTATTACTGTGCATAATTATTCGGCAACTTAACAAAAAACAAATATATACCCATTTCAATTATTTATTTTTACCAGTGAAACCAATATAACATCTCAACATTCACAAATATTCATTTCTGACATTCAAAAACAAAACAATAACAAATCAGTGACCAATATAGCCACCTTTCTTTGCAAGGACACTCAAAAGCCTGCCATCCATGGATTCTGTCAGTGTTTTGATCTGTTCATCATCAACATTGCGTGCAGCAGCAACCACAGCCTCCCAGACACTGTTTAGAGAGGTGTACTGTTTTCCCTCCTTGTAAATCTCACATTTGATGATGGACCACAGGTTCTCAATGGGGTTCAGATCAGGTGAACAAGGAGGCCATGTCATTAGATTTTCTTCTTTTATACCCTTTCTTGCCAGCCACGCTGTGGAGTACTTGGACGCGTGTGATGGAGCATTGTCCTGCATGAAAATCATGTTTTTCTTGAAGGATGCAGACTTCTTCCTGTACCACTGCTTGAAGAAGGTGTCTTCCAGAAACTGGCAGTAGGACTGGGAGTTGAGCTTGACTCCATCCTCAACCCAAAAAGGCCCCACAAGCTCATCTTTGATGATACCAGCCCAAACCAGTACTCCACCTCCATCTCTGCCCTTTACCAATCCAGCCACGGGCCCATCCATCTGGCCCATCAAGACTCACTCTCATTTCATCAGTCCATAAAACCTTAGAAAAATCAGTCTTGAGATATTTCTTGGCCCAGTCTTGACGTTTCAGCTTGTGTGTCTTGTTCAGTGGTGGTCGTCTTTCAGCCTTTCTTACCTTGGCCATGTCTCTGAGTATTGCACACCTTGTGCTTTTGGGCACTCCAGTGATGTTGCAGCTCTGAAATATGGCCAAACTGGTGGCAAGTGGCATCTTGGCAGCTGCACGCTTGACTTTTCTCAGTTCATGGGCAGTTATTTTGCGCCTTGGTTTTTCCACACGCTTCTTGCGACCCTGTTGACTATTTTGAATGAAACGCTTGATTGTTCGATGATCACGCTTTAGAAGCTTTGCAATTTTAAGAGTGCTGCATCCCTCTGCAAGATATCTCACTATTTTTGACTTTTCTGAGCCTGTCAAGTCCTTCTTTTGACCCATTTTGCCAAAGGAAAGGAAGTTGCCTAATAATTATGCACACCTGATATAGGGTGTTGATGTCATTAGACCACACCCCTTCTCATTACAGAGATGCACATCACCTAATATGCTTAATTGGTAGCAGGCTTTCGAGCCTATACAGCTTGGAGTAAGACAACATGCATAAAGAGGATGATGTGGTCAAAATACTCATTTGCCTAATAATTCTGCACTCCCTGTAATGTTGGAATGATGGGGCAGCAGGTCTGCATTTGACACACATATTGGGTAGTCGTCTATCCCATTTGGACAATCTGTGTGGTGTAATATAGTCCGTGTGTAGCAATCTTATTTGTTCTTCTCTATAATACACTGCCAATGTGGCTTGTCTTGTGTGTTCTAGGCTATTCTTTATGTCCTGCTCTGTCAGGTCCATCGAGCAGATATCACTGTATTTTGACAGTATACTAGAAAGGAGTGGGGCTTCGCTTTGCCTCAAGAGACACTTATAGAAATGGGAGAGTGAAAACACACCCAGCCGGAACATCGTTTGGGATATCGCGAAAGGTGACCCCTCCCAGAAGTTTGTGTTGGATGCCTGTAGGGAGCAGACATACGGCTAGATTTAGAGTTTTGTCGGTAACGACCCGCGTATCTAACGCTGGCTTTTTTCTGGCCGCACCTTTAAAATAACTCTGGTATTGAGAGTCCACAGAATGGCTGCGTTAGGCTCCAAAAAAGGAGCGTATAGCATATTTAACGCAACTTCAACTCTCGATACCAGAGTTGCTTACGGACGTGGCCAGCCTCAAAAACGTGCTCGTGCACGATTCCCCCATAGGAAACAATGGGGCTGTTTGAGCTGAAAAAAAACCTAACACCTGCAAAAAAGCCTCGTTCAGCTCCTAACGCAGCCCCATTGTTTCCTATGGGGGAACACTTCCTACGTCTGCACCTAACACTCTAACATGTACCCCAAGTCTAAACACCCCTAACCTTACACTTATTAACCCCTATTCTGCCGCCCCCGCTATCACTGACCCCTGTATATTATTTTTAACCCCTAATCTGCCGCTCCCCGTAAACCGCCGCTACTTACATTATCCCTATGTACCCCTAATCTGCTGCCCCTAACACCGCCGACCCCTATATTATATTTATTAACCCCTAATCTGCCCCCCACAACGTCGCCTCCACCTGCCTACACTTATTAACCCCTAATCTGCCGAGCGGACCGCACCGCTATTATAATAAAGTTATTAACCCCTAATCCGCCTCACTAACCCTATAATAAATAGTATTAACCCCTAATCTGCCCTCCCTAACATCGCCGACACCTAACGTCAATTATTAACCCCTAATCTGCCGACTGGAGCTCACCGCTATTCTAATAAATGTATTAACCCCTAAAGCTAAGTCTAACCCTAACACTAACACCCCCCTAAATGAAATATAATTTTAATCTAACGAAATTAATTAACTCTTCTTAAATAAATTATTCCTATTTAAAGCTAAATACTTACCTGTAAAATAAATCCTAATATAGCTACAATATAAATTATAATGATATTATAGCTATTTTAGGATTAATATTTATTTTACAGGTAACTTTGTATTTATTTTAACCAGGTACAATAGCTATTAAATAGTTAAGAACTATTTAATAGCTAAAATAGTTAAAATAATTACAAATTTACCTGTAAAATAAATCCTAACCTAAGTTACAATTAAACCTAACACTACACTATCAATAAATTAATTAAATAAAATACCTATAATTATCTACAATTAAACCTAACACTACACTATCAATAAATAAATTAAATACAATTCCTACAAATAAATACAATGAAATAAACTAACTAAAGTACAAAAAATAAAAAAGAACTAAGTTACAAAAAATAAACAAATATTTACAAACATTAGAAATATATTACAACAATTTTAAACTAATTACACCTACTCTAAGCCCTCTAATAAAATAACAAACCCCCCCAAAATAAAAAAATGCCCTACCCTATTCTAAATTAATAAAGTTCAAAGCTCTTTTACCTTACCAGCCCTGAACAGGGCCCTTTGCGGGGCATGCCCCAAGAAGTTCAGCTCTTTTGCCTGTAAAAAAAAACATACAATACCCCCCCCCCAACATTACAACCCACCACCCACATACCCCTAATCTAACCCAAACCCCCCTTAAATAAACCTAACACTAAGCCCCTGAAGATCTCCCTACCTTGAGTCGTCTTCACCCAGCCCAGCCAAATTCTTCATCCAAGCGGAGCAAGAAGAGGTCCTCCATCCGGTAGAAGTCTTCATCCAAGCGGGGCAGAAGAGGTCTTCCATCCAATTGAAGTCTTCATCCAAGAGGCATCTTCTATCGTCATCCATCCGGAGCGGAGCGGAAGCATCCTGAAGACCTCCGACGCGGAACATCCATCCTGGCCGACGACTGAACGACGAACGACGAATAGCCAATCGGAATTCGAGGGACGCCATCTTGGATGACGTCATTTAAAGGAACCGTCATTCGTCGTTCAGTCGTCGGCCAGGATGGATGTTCCGCGTCGGAGGTCTTCAGGATGCTTCCGCTCCGCTCTGGATGGATGACGATAGAAGATGCCTCTTGGATGAAGACTTCAATCGGATGGAAGACCTCTTCTGCCCCGCTTGGATGAAGACTTCTACTGGATGGAGGACCTCTTCTTGCTCCGCTTGGATGAAGAATTTGGCTCGGCTGGGTGAAGACGACTCAAGGTAGGGAGATCTTCAGGGGCTTAGTGTTAGGTTTATTTAAGGGGGGTTTGGGTTAGATTAGGGGTATGTGGGTGGTGGGTTGTAATGTTGGGGGGGGGTATTGTATGTTTTTTTTTACTGGCAAAAGAGCCGAACTTCTTGGGGCATGCCCCGCAAAGGGCCCTGTTCAGGGCTGGTAAGGTAAAAGAGCTTTGAACTTTAGTAATTTAGAATAGGGTAGGGCATTTTTTTATTTTGGGGGGCTTTGTTATTTTATTAGGGGGCCTAGAGTAGGTGTAATTAGTTTAAAATTGTTGTAATATATTTCTAATGTTTGTAAATATTTTTTTATTTTTTGTAACTTAGTTCTTTTTTATTTTTGTACTTTAGTTAGTTTATTTCATTGTATTTATTTGTAGGAATTGTATTTAATTTATTTATTGATAGTGTAGTGTTAGGTTTAATTGTAGATAATTATAGGTATTTTATTTAATTTATTTATTGATAGTGTAGTGTTAGGTTTAATTGTAACTTAGGTTAGGATTTATTTTACAAGTAAATTTGTAATTATTTTAACTATTTTAGCTATTAAATAGTTCTTAACTATTTAATAGCTATTGTACCTGGTTAAAATAAATACAACGTTACCTGTAAAATAAATATTAATCCTAAAATAGCTACAATATAAATATAATTTATATTGTAGCTATATTAGGGTTTATTTTACAGGTAAGTATTTAGCTTTAAATAGGAATAATTTATTTAATAAGAGTTAATTAATTTCGTTAGATTAAAATTATATTTAATTTAGGGGGGTGTTAGTGTTAGGGTTAGACTTAGCTTTAGGGATTAATACATTTATTAGAATAGCGGTAAGCTCCAGTCGGCAGATTAGGGGTTAATAATTGAAGTTAGTTGTCGGCGATGTTAGGGAGGGCAGATTAGGGGTTAATACTATTTATTATAGGGTTAGTGAGGCGGATTAGGGGTTAATAACTTTATTATAGTAGCGGTGCGGTCCGCTTGGCAGATTAGGGGTTAATAAGTGTAGGCAGGTGGAGGCGACGTTGAGGGGGGCAGATTAGGGGTTAATAAATATAATATAGGGGTCGGCGGTGTTAGGGGCAGCAGATTAGGGGTACATAGCTATAATGTAGGTGGCGGCTCTTTGCTGTCGGCAGATTAGGGGTTAATTATTGTAGGTAGCTGGCTGCGACGTTGTGGGGGGCAGGTTAGGGGTTAATAAATATAATATAGGGGTCGGCGGTGTTAGGGGCAGCAGATTAGGGGTACATAAGTATAACGTAGGTGGCGGTCGGCAGATTAGGGGTTAAAAAAATTTAATCGAGCGATGTCGGCGATGTGGGGGGACCTCGGTTTAGGGGTACATAGGTAGTTTATGGGTGTTAGTGTACTTTAGAGCACAGTAGTTAAGAGCTTTATGAACCGGCGTTAGCCCAGAAAGCTCTTAACTACTGACTTTTTTCTGCGGCTGGAGTTTTGTCGTTAGATTTCTAACGCTCACTTCAGACACGACTCTAAATACCGGAGTTAGAAAGATCCCATTGAAAAGATAGGATACGTAATTGACGTAAGGGGATCTGCGGTATGGAAAAGTCGCGGCTGAAAAGTGAGCGTTAGACCCTTTTTTGAATGACTCCAAATACCGGTGGTAGCCTAAAACCAGCGTTAGGAGCCTCTAACGCTGGTTTTCACGGCTACCGCCAAACTCCAAATCTAGGCCATAGTGTCTTAGTTGTAAATAGGCATAGAAGTGTCCGTTTGGGAGTTGAAATTTGTTCTTTAATTCTTGGAAAGACCTCACTACGTGTAGTAAGGGGTCCAAGACATCTCCAACGGTATTTAAGCCCCGCTCCCTCCAGACACGGAATGGCTTATGATCGTTTCCAGCCGGAAGGAGGGATTGCCCACTATCGGGATAAATTTCGGGGGGGGTCATCGATTTTCAGGTATTTATGCATCAAATGCCATGCTCTTAGCGGGTCTCTATATAGCATACTCTTGGTGATCTTAGGGGGTAGTGTCCCATCTCCGTACGGCAGGTAAGGTAGCGCAATAGGCGCCGTTACTGCTTCCTCTAGTTTTGTGTCACAGAAATGTCCTGTGTTCATCTGCCAGTCTGTCACCAGACGTGCCAAAGCCGCCCAATTGTACAATTTAATGTTGGGAAGACCCAGTCCTCCCGTGGTATAAGGAGATTGAAGTTTGTGGAGCGCTATGCGCGGTTTGCCCCCCTTCCACACAAAGCGGGTTATAGCTCTTGTGAGCATCCGCAAATCCGCTTTAGTCATAAGAAACGGTAGCATGAGCAGCGGATAAAGTAGCTTCGGTAAGATAGTCATTTCTCTTGTTAAGTGTATCCAGTCCACGGATCATCCATTACTTATGGGATATTAACTCCTCCCCAACAGGAAGTGCAAGAGGATTCACCCAGCAGAGCTGCTATATAGCTCCTCCCCTAACTGCCATTACCAGTCATTCTCTTGCACCCAACGAATAGATAGGATGTGTGAGAGGACTGTAGTGATTATACTTAGTTTCATACCTTCAATCAAAAGTTTGTTATTTTATAATAGCACCGGAGTGTGTTATTCCTTCTCTGGTAGAATTTGAAGAATAATCTACCTGAGTTTTTCTATGATTTTAGCCGGAGTAGTTAAGATCATATTGCTGTTTCTCGGCCATCTGAGGAGAGGTAAACTTCAGATCAGGGGACAGCGGGCAGATTAATCTGCAAAGAGGTATGTAGCAGCTTATTATTTTCTGACAATGGAATTGATGAGAAAATTCTGCCATACCGATATAATGTAAACTCAGCCTTAAATGCAGTAGCAGCAACTGGTATCAGGCTGTCATGTATGTATATTTTACACTTCAGTATTCTGGGGAATGGCACTTCACTGGAATTATACTGTATGCATAAAACTTTAGCCTAATTTGCAGGGACTAGCAACAGGCTTTTTAATAACACTCAATTTATTAATGTTAAACGTTTTTTGCTGGCATGTAAAATCGTTTAATTTTCTGAGGTACTGGGTGAAAAAATGTTTTGGGCACTATTTTTTTCCACTTGGCAGTCGTTTTATTTAATTTATGACAGTTTACTGATCTCTCTCACTGTTATGTGTGAGGGGGAGGGACCTTTTTTGGTGCTTTTGCTACGCATCAAAAAATTCAGTCAGAAGTTTATTGTCTTCCCTGCATGATTCGGTTCATCTCTACAGAACTCAGGGGTCTTCAAAACTTGTTTTGAGGGAGGTAATCACTCACAGCAGAGCTGTGAGATTGTAGTTGACTGTGATAAAAAAACGTTTATTTCTGTTTTTTTTTTTTTTTTTTTCTGCTATCAGGGTTAGTTATCCTTTACTAATGGGAGCAATCCTTTGCTAAAATTGTGTTTTTTACAAAGATTTGATGCTATAACTTTTCAGTTTATTAATTTTCAACTGTCATAACTTTTTCTGTGCTTCTTATAGGCACAGTACGTTTTCATATTATAGTAAATTACTTGAAAAGTATTTCCAAGTTGCTAGTTTATTTGCTAGTGTGTTAAACATGTCTGATTCAGAGGAAGATATCTGTGCTATATGTGCTAAAGCCAAAGTGGAGCCCAATAGAAATTTATGTACTAACTGTATTGATGCTACTTTAAATAAAAGTCAATCTGTACAAATTGAACATATTTCACCAAACAACGAGGGGAGAGTTATGCCGACTAACTCGCCTCACGTGTCAGTACCTGCATCTCCCGCTCGGGAGGTGCGTGATATTGTAGCGCCGAGTACATCTGGGCGGCCATTACAAATCACATTACAGGATATGGCTACTGTTATGACTGAAGTTTTGGCTAAATTACCAGAACTAAGAGGTAAGCGTGATCACTCTTGGGTGAGAACAGAGTGTGCTGATAATATTAGGGCCATGTCAGACACTGCGTCACAATTTGCAGAACATGAGGACGGAGAGCTTCATTCTGCGGGTGACGGTTCTGATCCAAACAAACTGGATTCAGATATTTCAAATTTTAAATTTAAGCTGGAAAACCTCCGTGTATTACTAGGGGAGGTGTTAGCGGCTCTGAATGATTGTAACACAGTTGCAATACCAGAGAAAATGTGTAGGTTGGATAAATATTTTGCGGTACCGGCGAGTACTGACGTTTTTCCTATACCTAAGAGACTTACTGAAATTGTTACTAAGGAGTGGGATAGACCCGGTGTGCCGTTCTCACCCCTTCCGATATTTAGAAAGATGTTTCCAATAGACGCCACCACACGGGACTTATGGCAAACGGTCCCTAAGGTGGAGGGAGCAGTTTCTACTTTAGCTAAGCGTACCACTATCCCGGTGGAGGATAGCTGTGCCTTTTCAGATCCAATGGATAAAAAGTTAGAGGGTTACCTTAAGAAAATGTTTGTTCAACAAGGTTTCATATTGCAACCTCTTGCATGCATTGCGCCTGTCACGGCTGCAGCAGCATTTTGGTTTGAGTCTCTGGAAGAGACACTTGAATCAGCTCCATTAGATGAGATTACACACAAGCTTAAAGCCCTTAAGTTAGCTAACTCATTTATTTCAGATGCCGTAGTACATTTAACTAAACTTACGGCTAAGAATTCCGGATTCGCCATTCAGGCACGCAGAGCACTGTGGATAAAATCCTGGTCAGCTGACGTTACTTCTAAATCTAAATTGCTTAATATACCTTTTAAAGGGCAGACCTTATTCGGGCCCGGGTTGAAAGAAATTATCGCTGACATTACAGGAGGTAAAGGCCATGCCCTGCCTCAAGACAGAGCCAAACCTAAGGCTAGACAGTCTAATTTTCGTTCCTTTCGTAATTTCAAAGCAGGAGCAGCATCAACTTCCTCTGCACCAAAACAGGAAGGAGCTGTTGCTCGCTACAGACAAGGCTGGAGACCTAACCAGTCCTGGAACAAGGGCAAGCAGGCCAGGAAACCTGCTGCTGCCCCTAAGACAGCATGAATCGAGGGCCCCCGATCCGGGAACGGATCTAGTGGGGGGCAGACTTTCTCTCTTCGCCCAGGCTTGGGCAAGAGATGTCCAGGATCCCTGGGCGTTAGAGATCATATCTCAGGGATACCTTCTAGACTTCAAATTCTCTCCCCCAAGAGGGAGATTTCATCTGTCAAGGTTGTCAACAAACCAAATAAAGAAAGAGGAGTTTCTACGCTGCGTACAAGATCTTTTATTAATGGGAGTGATCCATCCGGTTCCGCGGTCGGAACAAGGACAAGGGTTTTACTCAAATCTGTTTGTGGTTCCCAAAAAAGAGGGAACTTTCAGGCCAATCTTGGATTTAAAGATCCTAAACAAATTCCTAAGAGTTCCATCGTTCAAAATGGAAACTATTCGGACAATTTTACCCATGATCCAAAAGGGTCAGTACATGACCACAGTGGATTTAAAGGATGCTTACCTTCACATACCGATTCACAAAGATCATTACCGGTATCTAAGGTTTGCCTTTCTAGACAGGCATTACCAGTTTGTAGCTCTTCCATTCGGATTGGCTACGGCTCCGAGAATCTTCACAAAGGTTCTGGGTGCTCTTCTGGCGGTACTAAGACCGCGAGGAATTGCGGTAGCTCCGTACCTAGACGACATTCTGATACAAGCTTCAAGCTTTCAAACTGCCAAGTCTCATACAGAGTTAGTACTGGCATTTCTAAGGTCGCATGGATGGAAGGTGAACGAAAAGAAGAGTTCTCTCTTTCCACTCACAAGAGTTCCCTTCTTGGGGACTCTTATAGATTCTGTAGAAATGAAGATTTACCTGACAGAAGACAGGTTAACAAAGCTTCAAAATGCATGCCGTGTCCTTCATTCCATTCAACACCCGTCAGTAGCTCAATGCATGGAGGTGATCGGCTTAATGGTAGCAGCAATGGACATAGTACCCTTTGCACGTCTACATCTCAGACCGCTGCAATTGTGCATGCTAAGTCAGTGGAATTACTCAGACTTGTCCCCTACTCTGAATCTGGATCAAGAGACCAGAAATTCTCTTCTATGGTGGCTTTCTCGGCCACATCTGTCCAGGGGGATGCCATTCAGCAGGCCAGACTGGACAATTGTAACAACAGACGCCAGCCTACTAGGTTGGGGCGCTGTCTGGAATTCTCTGAAGGCTCAGGGACAATGGAATCAGGAGGAGAGTCTCCTACCAATAAACATTCTGGAATTGAGAGCAGTTCTCAATGCCCTTCTGGCTTGGCCCCAGTTAACAACTCGGGGGTTCATCAGGTTTCAGTCGGACAACATCACGACTGTAGCTTACATCAACCATCAGGGAGGGACAAGAAGCTCCCTAGCAATGATGGAAGTATCAAAGATAATTCGCTGGGCAGAGTCTCACTCTTGCCACCTGTCAGCAATCCACATCCCGGGAGTGGAGAACTGGGAGGCGGATTTCTTAAGTCGTCAGACTTTTCATCCGGGGGAGTGGGAACTTCATCCGGAGGTCTTTGCCCAAATACTTCGACGTTGGGGCAAACCAGAGATAGATCTCATGGCGTCTCGACAGAACGCCAAGCTTCCTCGTTACGGGTCCAGATCCAGGGATCCGGGAGCGGTTCTGATAGATGCTTTGACAGCACCTTGGACCTTCGGGATGGCTTATGTGTTTCCACCCTTCCCGATGCTTCCTCGATTGATTGCCAGAATCAAACAGGAGAGAGCATCAGTGATTCTAATAACACCTGCATGGCCACGCAGGACTTGGTATGCAGATCTAGTGGACATGTCATCCTGTCCACCTTGGTCGCTACCTCTGAAACAGGACCTTCTGATCCAGGGTCCCTTCAAACATCAAAATCTAATTTCTCTGAAGCTGACTGCTTGGAAATTGAACGCTTGATTTTATCAAAACGTGGTTTTTCTGAGTCAGTTATTGATACCTTAATACAGGCTAGGAAGCCTGTTACCAGAAAGATTTACCATAAGATATGGTGCAAATACTTATATTGGTGCGAATCCAAGAGTTACTCATGGAGTAAGGTTAGGATTCCGAGGATATTGTCTTTTCTACAAGAAGGTTTAGAAAAGGGTTTATCCGCTAGTTCCTTAAAGGGACAGATTTCAGCTCTGTCCATTCTTTTACACAAACGTCTGTCAGAAGTTCCGGACGTTCAAGCTTTTTGTCAGGCTTTAGCTAGGATCAAGCCTGTGTTTAAAACTGTTGCTCCACCATGGAGTTTGAACTTAGTTCTTAATGTTTTACAGGGGGTTCCGTTTGAACCCCTTCATTCCATTGATATCAAGTTGTTATCTTGGAAAGTTCTGTTTTTAATGGCGATTTCCTTGGCTCGAAGAGTCTCTGAGTTATCTGCCTTACATTGTGATTCTCCTTATCTGATTTTTCATTCAGACAAAGTAGTTCTGCGTACTAAACCTGGGTTCCTACCTAAGGTGGTCACTAACAGGAATATCAATCAAGAGATTGTGGTTACATCTTTGTGTCCTAATCCTTCTTCGAAAAAGGAACGTCTGCTACACAATCTAGATGTAGTCCGTGCCCTGAAATTTTATCTACAGGCAACTAAGGATTTTCGACAAACGTCTTCCCTGTTTGTCGTTTATTCTGGTCAGAGGAGAGGTCAAAAAGCTTCGGCTACCTCTCTCTCCTTTTGGCTTCGTAGCATAATACGGTTAGCCTATGAGACTGCTGGACAGCAGCCTCCTGAAAGAATTACAGCACATT
The DNA here is from genome assembly GCF_027579735.1 of Bombina bombina. Taxonomy (NCBI): domain Eukaryota; kingdom Metazoa; phylum Chordata; class Amphibia; order Anura; family Bombinatoridae; genus Bombina; species Bombina bombina. The sequence continues at coordinate 1,197,203,172 of NC_069499.1, read as the reverse complement.
CTACTAGAGCTGTGGCTTCCACTTGGGCCTTTAAGAATGAGGCTTCTGTTGAACAGATTTGCAAGGCTGCAACTTGGTCTTCTCTTCATACTTTTTCCAAATTTTACAAATTTGACACTTTTGCTTCTTCGGAGGCTGTTTTTGGGAGAAAGGTTCTTCAGGCAGTGGTTCCTTCCGTATAAAGAGCCTGCCTGTCCCTCCCGTCATCCGTGTACTTTAGCTTTGGTATTGGTATCCCATAAGTAATGGATGATCCGTGGACTGGATACACTTAACAAGAGAAAACATAATTTATGCTTACCTGATAAATTTATTTCTCTTGTAGTGTATCCAGTCCACGGCCCGCCCTGTCACTTTAAGGCAGGTAATTTTTCCATTAAACTACAGTCACCACTGTACCCTATGGTTTTCCTTTCTCTGCATGTTTTCGGTCGAATGACTGGTAATGGCAGTTAGGGGAGGAGCTATATAGCAGCTCTGCTGGGTGAATCCTCTTGCACTTCCTGTTGGGGAGGAGTTAATATCCCATAAGTAATGGATGATCCGTGGACTGGATACACTACAAGAGAAATAAATTTATCAGGTAAGCATAAATTATGTTTTTTACCAAGCCGACGCGTCCCGATAGCCCCAAGGGTAGTTTTATCCAGTTCGAAAGCTGAGATGAAAGTTGGGTACATTTGTCAGATATGTTCAATTTGTATATTTTTAAGGGATCTCTATGAAGATGAATTCCCAGGTATGTGAGGTGTCCCCTTGCCTCCACAAAGGGATAATCGTGTCTAGAGTCTGGGTGTCTGTGTAACGACAGGACCTCCGACTTAGTGGTGTTGATTTTGTAGCCGGAGAAGCTACCGAAGTCCGTGATGGCGCAAAGTATTTGTGGTATGTGCGTCTGCAGAGAATCCACAAACAGCAGCATGTCATCCGCATATAAAGCCAAGTGAAGAGGAACATCCCCCACGCGGATACCTGGGAAAATTTGACGAAGTTTCAATGCCAGTGGTTCCAACGCTAGGTTGAATAATAGAGGCGAGAGGGGACACCCTTGTCTGGTTCCCCTCTGCAAACGGAAATCCTCTGAAAAGAGCCCTCCAGTCAGAACCCGAGCAATCAGGTTTTTGTATATCTTACTGATGGCTTCCAGGAAAGGGCCCCCACCACTCTGCATGGTGTCCAGTAGATGTGCCCATTCCACTCTGTCAAAGGCCTTCTCTGCATCTAACGACAGCAGGAAGGCCTCCGAGGTGTCCTGTGTGCCCTTCTCTTCACCCAGGGACCAATAATGGTCAATGACCTGAAGAACTCTCCGCAAATTTACCACGGAGGTACGGTTGAAGACAAGCCTGTTTGGTCTGGGTGCAGCAAATCTGGGAGTATCAACTTCAGCCGATTTGCCACGATCTTAGTGAATAACTTATAATCGGTGTTTAACAACGATATTGGTCTGTAGGATTCTGGCATGGAATGATCCTTGCCTGGTTTGGGGATAAGTGTGATGTGGGCTGAGGTGAAGCTTTCCGAGGGGGTCGCTTCAGTGAGAAGCAAGGCATTGTACAATCTAGTAAGTGTATTAGTGATCTGTGGTTGCATTGCTTTATAAAATTCATCAGGTAAGCCATCAGGGCCTGGAGCTTTACCAGCCGGCAGGCCCTGCAGCGTGTGCGTAAGTTCTTCTGCGGTGATAGGGGTGTTGAGATTATCTAATTGGTCCGTAGAGAGTTGAGGTAGAACAACCCCATGCCAAAACTTAGTCTGGGTGTCCTTGTGTGACTGGGCCTGTCGAGTATACAATTGGGCATAATATTGGGCAAATCCCCTCACGATGGCTTCCTGTAGTCTTGTTGTTCCATTTCAGTGCCGCGAGTTTCGTTTTCACTGTCTGAGGCTTTGTCAGGGTTGCCAGCATTTTGCCAGCTCTATCCCCGTATCTATAGAATTTGCCTGCAAATTTCAGCAAACCCGCCGCAGCTTGTTGTTTCGCAAAGGCCTCTAGCTCCATTTTAGTGGCTATATAAGTGTCATAGGAGAGTTTTGATTTGTTCAAGAGGTGCAATTGATAAGCTTGTCCCAGTTGCTTTTGTAATGCCCTTTGTCCCGCTAATACTGTTTTCGCCGTCTCCCATAAGAGTTGGGGATTGTCCGTGTGAGCTGCATTGTCTGTCATGAAGTCTGTCCAAGAATGTTGTAAGAACCTGACAAATGTTTCTGATTTGATAAGGTATGTAGGGAACCTGAGTATGTTTCTATTCATGCTTGGGCCAACTGTTCCTATCACTAGTTCAACTGGGGAATGATCTGATATCAATATGTCATGTATTATACTGCAGCTGACTTGATCTAGCAAATTCCCAGCTACCAGAAACAGAAACTGGACAACGTGTGTTTGGCTTTAGATAGGCAGGTGTAATCCCTATCTTCTGGATGAAGAAGTCTCCAAATGTCGCATACACTCAAGTCGTTACTAAACAAGTCAAAGACCTTTGTCTCGTATCTGGCTTTATAGTTTCATCTGGGATCTTTAATTCTAAAAGTTTCCAACCACTGTCTATCTAGGTGATGCGTGGGGGAGATATTGAAGTCTCCTCCAATTATTAATTTCGTGCCCATGTACGGGGCTAGATTTTTTATCAAGTCTCTCCAAAATCCCACATTTCTATGGTTGGGGGCATAAAGATTGCAGAACACATAATCAGTCGAGTTTACTCTAGCACAGGCTATCATGTATCTATGGTTGGGATCCAAATATGTATGACCCATTGTGACCGAAATTCTTTTTCCAAACGCTATCGCCAGTCCACGACTAGCACTCGTGTGTGATAAGTAGATCACCTGTCCCACCCAATCTCTTTGTAGCTTCTGGTCTTCGATGTCAAGTAAGTGTGTCTCCTGGAGGAGAGCAATGTCTGTGCCCAGTTTTCTTAGATGAGTGAGGACAGTCTTACGTTTTATGGGGGAGTTAAGCCCTCCCACATTCCACGTCACTATCTTTAATGCCATGTCTATCTAGTGTAAGCTGGATGCAGAACAGTATGAGGGAAAAAAAAAAAAGGGGGGGAAGAAGGGGGGAGGGTGGGGGTTGGAGGTATGAGAGAACCCTTGATGTGGAACTTGTCCCAATAGCAGTAATTTGATAACAGTAAGATGCAATAACCAAATCCCCCTAACAAACCACCTACTTAGCATAGCCCTGCTTGTCCTTCGTAACCATACATATTTGGATAAGTGTGGCAGTAATAAAAACATATAACATTTCAAAGTATAACGTTTTCTTTTGTTTCTCTTTTTTTGGACCACCCCTTGATGTGGAGCTTGATCTGTTAGTAGTAAATTGAGAACAGTAATTTGCATTAACCAAATCTTGTTAACTAACAATACACTTAACATCACCTTCTTTGTCATCTGGAACCATACATCCTCGGATAAGTGTGGCAGTAACAAAACACATAACATTTCAAAATATAACATTGCAACGTAAATATATAACAATTTAACATTACCCTGGAGGCCTGGATTGACCTTCACCTCCATTCTCTCCATTTTGAAGTCCAGACCTTTCTACCGTCCTTAAGAGTGTCTTTAAACATATAACACCCAACCATTAGTGATAACATTTGTTGATTTAGTAACCACAGGTTCAAAAATGAAGCCTGACGGCCCCCGGCAAGGAGAAGATGTCTCTGCTCATGATGGGTGTTGTTGCTGTTCCGTAGCCAGGTAGCTCTTTAGTGCTTGTGGTGAGTGAAAGAATTTGACTCCGTGGGGTGTTTGTAGCCGAAGCTTTGCTGGATACAATAAGGCAACTTGTCTTCCCTGTTCATGCAATTGGGTGCACATTGGGGCAAACTCTTTTCTTTGTTTTGATATCTCCATGGAGAAATCTTGGAAAAGGAGAAGCTTTACACCTTCATATAGGATCTCTTTGTGCGCCCTGTAGGCTCTCAGGATCTTCATCTTCTCCTGAAAGTTCAGGCATTTAAATATGACCTGTCTGGGTCTAGCCCTGGCCTGGTCCAGATTCCTTTCGGGCCCCACATGGTGCGCCCTTTCTACGTCGATTGGGAGGATGTCGGGGTGCAGCCCCAGAAGTTTGGGGAATGTCAGTGCTGTAAATTCTAACAGATTCTTGCCTTTGATATTTTCCGGCACCCCTACTATGCGCAGATTGTTGCGACAACTTTGATTCTCCAAGTCGTCGATGCGGTCCTGGAGAATCTTTGTCTTTTTTACCAGCTGCTTGACCGTGGTATCTGCATTAGATTGTCTGTCTTCTATCTCCGAGATGCGGTTTTCTGCTGTAGTCATTTGTGAGGAAAACTGTCTGACCTCACAGGTCAGGGTATCAACTCCCGCTTGGAGTGAGTCCATCTTAGGGAGAAAGAAAGTTTTCAATTCGTGTAGTAAAGCTGAGTGGTCCACGCTCTGAGCCGGGATCTGATCTGGGGGGGATGAAGGTTCTATATGTATCTCAGCTGCATGTTTTTGCTGCTTTTTATTGTCCGCATTCTTAGACCTATAAGACATGTCTGCAGCGGAGGCAGGGGAGAGTCTATAGAAAAATGTATCCACTTTCATCAGCCCGAGTAGGGCCAAGCCTCTTATTGAGATGTTTTCAAGTGCAGTGGTCAGTGTGAAGATGCAAGACAGCAACCGTGCAGGGGGGCACCTTTCAAGGTGTGTGCTTAAGGCCAGCAAGACCGGTGATTGATGGAGAGAGCTGTGCGGTCAGAATGTTATGATGGCCAGACCGCGGTGCAATAAATTGTTTTCAAGTCTCTCTTTTCCCTTTTCGTTTACTTTAAGTTGAGTGTAACTGTAGGAGAGACTCTGAAAGTGTTAACCCACTCTCTTAGATAGATAGAGAAGTAAGAATCAGGTACTGGCTTTAAGTCTTATACTATTTCTTCCTCTTTTCCTTTTTTTTGTTATCACTCTGCTGTCGACACTAAGATGGCCGTTATGGTGTATGCCACGTGGTGGTGTGTGTGGCTAGGCCATTATCAAAGCACACTTCAGGAGTGTTAAATTTTCCCCCAAGTTTAGTCTTTGCTCCTAGTATGGCACCTGTTTATGCCATCCTGTGTTTGTTTTATTTGTATTTAGGGGATGCAAACAAGTGAAACCTCAGCTAGGCAACCTTGTGTATCAGCAGGCCCACTTGTATGTAAAGTATATCTTGGGTGGCCGTATAGCTAATGTCGGTGCTCCCCTAACACCCGGCTCTTCTCAACTCACCTCTATCAGGCGCAGCTACTGATGAAATCTGCGGTTCCCGTCAGAGCGTGATGCAGGATCGGCACCTCGGGTGAATGCCGCTTCTCCTCCCTTCTCCTATTGCGGGTCTCTTCACAGCGTTTAGTGCGCCTTAGGCAGACTTGTGTATGCCTGAGTTTCCAGGCCCGTTGCGTTGCGCTTTCTGTTTGTTCCGGCGGCCAGGACAAAAGATGTAAGTCCTGCACACTTCGTTGGACAGCCAGCGAGGGTTGTATTCTCCCGACAAGTCAGTTGTGTGGGGCTGAGCAGGTTTTTTTTTGAAGTTTTAAACCCGATTTTACTCCAAGGTACGGAGCTCTAGTGAGATGCGACTGCTCACTTCCTCCACCTACCGGAACTCCCCACGTCATTGTTTTTTTAAACTAACTAAGGATTTTAATATGGTATAGTCACATCCAGGTATAAAGATGGGTTTATCTTTGCTTATAATGGGCAAACACTCTATCAGCTACCGGTATAATATGATATTATCTAATATGGGGGAGTGTAATGTCTTAGATCTTGTTCTAAAATGGCGGGCCGTCTCAGAGGTAATAGAAGTAGATAAGTTGAAGCGTAGTATTATAAATGTAGAGAATGCTACCCTCTCGGCAGCATGGCGTGAGTCTCATTTCAAATTGATTAACATGGTATACCTTACTCCTTCTCAAATAAATAAATGGTATCCTTTGATGAATAACCTATGCCCTCTGTGCAGTTCACCTGAGGCCGACCTGGTCCACATGTTCTGGAGCTGTCCTAAAATACAACAATTTTGGAAACGCATACAACATTGGCTGAGGAAACTTAAGTTTCAATATTGTAATTGAGATAAAGCATATATTCTTTCTCTTTGATAAAGAGAACGTTTATGGAAATATTGACTTTATAAATACATCTATTTTAGTGGGGAGATATCTTATTCTTAAGAATTGGAAGAACAAGAGAGAACCAACTATTAATAATTTAACTTTTCTGCTACAAACTCAGTATATAATTAAACAGTTCGATAGCCCCAATAGTACAGAATTCAGGCAGGATAAGTTTTGTATAAAGTGGCAGGATTTTCTTAAACTATATAGGAGTAACTCCCAGAGGCAACTTATGACTCAATTTCCAAACTTAGGGATTAGCGATTAATAGGTGCAACATGCAAGAAGATCTTATAAATATATATATATATATATATATATATTGTATATTTTTTTTTATGTTCCCTCCCCTCACTTCCTCCCGCTCTCTCCATAGCTACTAAATCTATTTAAATCTAACTTTACCCCTAGAACGGTAACTAGTCTTATTACCATTATTATTATTCTAATTTTTTCTTTTCTCTCTTCCTTTCTTTCTCTTAAGTGTATCCAGTCCACGGATCATCCATTACTTATGGAATATATTCTCCTTCCCAACAGGAAGTTGCAAGAGTCCACCCACAGCAAAGCTGCTATATAGCTCCTCCCCTAACTGCCATATTCAGTCATTCTCTTGCAAGCCTCAACATAGATAGGAGGTCGTGAGAGTCTGTGGTGATTTATACTTAGTTTATTCTTCAATCAAAAGTTTGTTATTTTTAAATGGCACCGGAGTGTGCTGTTTTTCTCAGGCAGTATTTGGAAGAAGAATCTGCCTGCGTTTTTCTATGATCTTAGCAGACGTAACTGAGATCCATTTGCTGTTCTCACACATTCTGAGGAGTGAGGTACTTCAGAGGGGGAATGGCGTGCAGGTTTTCCTGAAAATAAGGTATGTGCAGTAAAATATTTTTCTAGGAATGGAATTGACTAAGAAAATACTGCTGATACCGAAGTAATGTAAGTAAAGCCTTAAATGCAGTGATAGCGACTGGTATCAGGCTTATTAATAGAGATACATACTCTTATAAAAATGTGTTTTAAAACGTTTGCTGGCATGTTTAATCGTTTTTTAACGTACATTGGTGATAACACTGTAATGTTGGTATAGCCTTAAATGCAGTAAAAGCGACTGGTATCAGGCTTATTAATAGAGATACATACTCTTGTAAAAATGTGTTTTAAAACGTTTGCTGGCATGTTTAATCGTTTTTAACATATGTTTGGTGATAAAACTTATTGGGGCCTAAGTTTTTTCCACATGGCTGGCTTAAATTTTGCATAGAAACAGTTAACTGAAGCTTCCCACTGTTGTAATATGAGTGGGAGGGGCCTAATTTAGCGCTTTTTTGCGCAGTTAAAATTACAAAATGAATTATCCAGATTCCCTCAGCAGTCCCATGAATACTACAGGACATTTCTAAAGGGCTAAAAAGACTTCCAAAATCGTTTATAGGGAAGGTAATCCACAGCTATGCTGTGGCAGTTTTGTTGTGTCTGTTTTTAAAAACGTCTATGTCGTTTTTTTGATCTGTTTTTTGCATTAAGGGGTTAATCATCCATTTGCAAGTGGGTGCAATGCTCTGTTACCTTATTACATGTACTGTAAAAATGTTGTTTGTTTTACTGCCTTTTTTTCACTGTTTTTCAAATTTTGACAAAATTTGTTTCTCTTAAAGGCACAGTAACGTTTTATATATTTGCTTGTTAACTTGATTTAAAGTGTTTTCCAAGCTTATTAGTCTCATTATTAGTCTGTTCTAACATGTCTGACATAGAGGAAGCTCTGTGTTCATTATGTTTTAAAGCCATGGTGGAACCCCATCTTAGAATGTGTACCAGATGTACTGATTTCATGTTAAACAATAAAGATCATTTTTTGTCTTTAAAAACATTATCACCAGAGGATTCTGTCGTGGGGGTAGTTATGCGACTAACTCTCCCCACGTGTCAGACCTTTTGACTCCCGCTTTAGGGACTCACGCTCATATGGCGCCAAGTACATCAAGGGCACCCATAGCGTTTATTTTACCAGGGGATTCTGTCGAGGGGAAAGTTATGCCGATTAACTCTCCCCACGTGTCAGACCCTTCGACTCCCGCTTCAGGGACTCACGCTCAAATGGCGCCAAGTACATCAAGGGCGTCCATAGCGTTTATTTTACAAGACATGGCAAAGGTGGTGTATAATACTCTGGCAGCAGTATTAGTCAGACTACCTGAAATTAAAGGAAAGCAGATAGCTCTGGGGGTAGATACAGAGCATACAGACGCTTTAAGAACCATGTATGACACTACCTCACATTATGCTTAGTCTGTGAGGGTGATTTTTTTGACTCAGGGAAGATGATTTAACCTGATTCTGATATTTCTACATTTAAAATTTATGCTTGACAACCTCCACTTGTTGCTCAGGGAGGCTTTGGCTGCTCTGAATGAATGTGTACAATCGCAGGGCCAGAGAAATTGTGTAGACTGGATAAATAATATGCAGTGCCGGTGTGTACTGATGTTTTTCCAATACCTAAAGAGGTTTACTAAAAAAATTTAAATAAGGAATGGGATAGACCAGGTGTGCCTTTCTCTTCCCCTCCTATTTTTTAGAAGAATGTTTTCTAATAGTTACCACCACACGGGACTTCTGGCAGACAGTTCCTAAGGTGGAGAGAAGAGTTTCTACTCTAGCTAAGCATACCACTACCTCTGGCGAGGACAGTTGTGCTTTTTAGATCCAATGGATAAAAAATGTTTATTCAACAGGGTTTTATCCTGCAGCCCCTTGCATACATTGCTTGTATCACTGCTGCTGCGGCGTTCTGGGTTGAGTCTCTTGATGAGGCTTTACAGTTAGCGACTCCATTGGATGAATATATTTGACAAGCTTATGCTAGCCAATTCCTTTGTTTTCTGATGCCTTTGTTCATTTGACTAGACTAACGGCTAAGAATTCTGTTTTTTACTATACTGGCGCGCAGAGCGCTATGGCTTATATCATGGTCAGCTGTCGTGACTTTAATAAGTAAGCTACTTAACTTCCCTTCAAGGGGCAGACCCTATTCGGGCCTGGTTTGAAGGAGATTATTGCTTATATCACTGGAGGAAAAGGTCATGCCCTTCCTCAGGATAGGAATCAAGGGCCAAAAAAGGTCTAATTTTCGTGCCTTTTAAAACTTCAGGGCAGGTGTGGCATCCACTTCCTCTAAGGCAAAACAAGAGGGAATTTTTGCTCAGTCCAAGGCGGTCTGGAGACAATTGGACCTGGAACAAAGATAAGCAGGCCAAGGAGCCTGCTGCTGCCTCTAAGGCAGCATGAAGGAACGGACCCCTATCCGGTAACGGATCCTATAGGGGGCAGACTTTCATTCTTCGCCCGGGCGTGGGCAAGAGATGCCCAGGATCCCTAGGCATTGGAATTTATATCCCAGAGATATTTTCTGGATTTCAAAGATTCCCCCTCCAAAAAAGAGGGGAGATTTCGCCTTTCACAATTATCTGCAAACCAGATAAAGAAGGAGGCATTCTTACATTGTGTACGAGATCCATCCAGTTCCAAGAGAGGAACAGAGACAGAGTTTTTACTCAAATCTGTTTGTGGTTCCCAAGGTGAGGGAACCTTCAGACTTATTTTGGATCTAAAGATCTTAAACAAATTCCTCAGAATTCCGTCATTTAAGATGGAAAATATTCCTACCATCTTAACTATGATCCAGGAGAGTCAATAGAGGACTACAATGGATTTGAAGGATGCTTATCCTCACATTGTGATGCATAAAGATCACCTTCGTTTTTCAGGATTGCCTTTCTAGACAGGCATTACCAGTTTGTAGCTCTTTCCTTTGGGATATCTACAGCCCCAAGAATCTTTATGGAGGTTCTGGGGTCGCTTTGGCGGTCCTTAGGCCGCGGGGCATAGAAGTGGCCCCTTAGTTAGACGACATCCTGATACAGGCGTCAAACATCCAAATTGCCAAGTCTCATACGGACGTAGTACTGGCATTTCTGAGATCACATGGGTGGAAAGTGAACAAGGAAAGAGTTCTCTATCCCCAATCTCAAGGGTTTCCCTCCTAGGGACTCTGATAGATTCTGTAGAAATGAAAATTTACCTGACGGAGTCCAGGTTGTCAAAGTTTCTAAATTTCTGCCGTGTTTTTCATCCCATCCGCTCCCTTCGGTGGCTCAGTACATGAATGAAATCGGCTTAATAGGTAGCGGCAAGGGACATAGTACCGTTTGCACGTCTACATTTCAGACCGCTGCAACTATGCATGCTCAGTCAGAGGAACGGGGATTACACAGATTTGTCCCCCTGTTGAACCTGGACCAAGAGACCAGAGATTCTCTTCTCTGGTGACTATGTCGGGTCCATCTGTCCAAGGGTATGACCTTCCGCAGGTCAGATGGGACAATTGTTACAATGGAGGCCAGCCTTTTAGGTTGGGATGCAGTCTGGAACTCCCTGAAGGCTCAGGGATAGTGGACTTAGGAGGAGACCCTCCTTCTAATAAATATTCTGGGAGTGATATTCCATGCTCTTCAGACTTGGCCTCAGTTAGCAACTCTGAGGTACATCAAAGAAGGAACGCATACTCAGTCGGACAATATATACGACTGTGGCTTACATCAGCCATCAAGGGGGAACAGAAGTTCCCTAGTGATGTTAGAAGTCTTACAATAATTCACTGGACAGGGACTCACTCTTGTCTATCAGCTATCCATATCCCAGGTGTTGAGAACTGGGAGGTGGATTTTCTAAGTCGTCAGACTTTTCTTCCGGGGGAGTGGGATTTCCTTCGGAGGTAAAGACCAAGCAGGAGAGGGCTTTGGTGTTTTTGACAGTGCCTACGTAGCCACGCAGGACCTGGTATGCAGATCTGGTGGACATGTCATCCTTCCATCACGGTCTCTGCTTCTGAGACAGGTCCCTCTACCTCAGGGTCCTTTCAACCATCTAAATAGAAACAATCTGAGATGGACTGCCTGGAGACTGAACGCTTGATGTTATCAAAGCATGGCTTCTCCGAGTCAGTCATTGATACCTTAATACAGACATGAAAGCCTGTCTCTAGGAAAATTGAACATAAATATGGTGTAAATATCTGATTGTTATGAATCCAAGGGTTACTCATGGAGTAAAGCCTGGATTCCCAGGATATTATCTTTTCTCCAAGATGTTTTTGAGAAAAGGGTTGTCAGCTAATTCCTTAAAAGGGACAGATTTTTACTCTGTCTATTTTTTTTTGCACCAGCGTCTGGCAGGTATTCTAGACGTTCAGGCATTTGGTCAGGCTTTGGTTAGATCCAAGCCTGTTTTTTAAACTGTTGCTCCACCATGGAGCTTAAACCTGGTTCTTAAGGCTCTTCAAGAAGTTCCGTTTGAACCTTTTTTGTTCCATAGATATCAATCTTTATCTTGGAAAGTTTCTTTTGGGTAGCTATTTCCTCGACTCGTAGAGTCTCCAAGTTATCTGTGTTACAATGTGATTCTCCTTATCTGGTCCTTTGTACGGATAAGGTAGTCCTGCGTACCAACCTGGGTTTTTTTCCTAAGGTGGTATCTAACAAGAACATCACTCAAGAGATAGTTGTTCCATGCTTGTATCCTAATCCTTCCTCAAAGAAGGAATGTCTATTACACAATATTGGACGTGGTTTGTGCTTTAAAGTTTTAATTACAAGCTACTACAGTTTTCATCAAACGTTCACCTTGTTTGTTGTCTATTCTGGACAGAGGAGAGGTCAAAGACTTCAGCAGCCTCTCTGTCTTTTTGGTTAAAAAGCATAATTCATTTAGCTTATGAGACTGCTGGACAGCAGCCTCCTGAAGGGATTGCGGCTCATTCTACTAGAGCTGTGGTTTTCACTTGGGCCTTTTTTAAATGTGGCTTCTGTTGAACAGATTTACAAGACGGAGTCTTGGTCTGCGCTTCATACTTTTTCAAATTTAACAAATTTGATACCTTGCTTCTTCGGAGGCTATTTTTGGGAGAAAGGGTTTTTTTACAGGCAGTGGTAACTTCCGTTTAAGTACCTGCCTTGTCCCTCCCATCATCCGTGTACTTTAGCTTTGGGATTGGTATTCCATAAGTAATGGATGATCCGTGGACTGGATACACTTAACAAGAGAAAACATAATTTATGCTTACCTGATAAATTTATTTCTCTTGTAGTGTATCCAGTCCACGGCCCGCCCTGTCACTTTAAGGCAGGTAATTTTTTCATTTGAACTACAGTCACCACTGCACCCTATGGTTTTTCCTTTCTCTGCATGTTTTCGGTCGAATGACTGAATATGGCAGTTAGGGGAGGAGCTATATAGCAGCTTTGCTGTGGGTGGACTCTTGCAACTTCCTGTTGGGAAGGAGAATATATTCCATAAGTAATGGATGATCCGTGGACTGGATACACTACAAGAGAAATAAATTTATCAGGTAAGCATAAATTATGTTTTTTTTCTTTTTTGCTCTTTCTGTTAAATTATAAAAATGTGGTCATAATATATAAGTCCAGACTAATGTATTTTTCTTTGTTCTGATGGTCTGCTTATGATATATATCTAGAGGTATATATTTTTGTTAAGATTATATTTATATATATTAAATATGGGAAAATCAACCTATATTGTTTTTTTTCTCTTTGTTTCTTTTTTTTCTGATTTGTTATTTATGAACAATTTGTATTTCTTGTATTTTTGTTTTTTGATGTGTCTGGACATTCATGCAAGTCCATTTAATCTGTTTAATGATTTATGACCACAATACAAACTTAAAAGGAAAAAAAACAAACATTTGTAGCGAGATATCATATCAACAGATGTGTTAAGTAATGCAACATATGAGTATAATATGAATTATAGGGGACTCCTAATGAATGCAGAGCATTAGAAGGGGCTAACCCCATATAGTTACAACATCAAAATTAGCTCAGACAATCATTTTACTATGGTTGAAACACATAAGACTGTTGTTGAGTTTGGTGCAAGTTATTATTACATATAAAACTGAAGATGTTGATTTAGTTGGCATCAAAGAGAAATACAAACAGCATAAAATATTACGGTATAGAGATTTCTAGGCAGCAAGAGGGAGAACTTGGAGACTTCAAGGAGGATCTTATGTCTAGCCTACACCAGATCGAATAGGGAGTTGCACACAATAACTCTCTAGGACATCAGCACCTCTTCTTTGTGTTATAGGACTGTTAGAGGCCGTTAGTACCCTAATAGGGCTTCCCAGGTAAACCACAGCATAACCACAACATATTACTCTAGTACTCTTATTCCCCCAGGACCAACTCGACTTTAACATTTTGACTAACTGACACATCATCAGTATTTTGTGCCCTGGCAAACAGCGTGGGGATATGAGGCGAATATTGTAGGTTAGTCTCTGAAATAATCACTTTATAGAGCCCGACTCCCATTGTTTCTAATGCAGCCATAGGCTCAGGTAGAGTCATCAGGTTGACTTGTCGAGTTTCCTCTAGTAGTCCCATACAAATATGAATCTCAACCTCGGAGATACCAAATCCGTCTAACGGACATCTCTAGGACACTAGCACTCCATCAGCAGTTGCGTAATCGGCAAAGGCAGAGACAAACTCAGCTTCTATCTCTTTGGTAAGGTTCCCAAAATGATCCTCTATACTGTTGCATAGATCGGTGAGTATTAAATTATGCGTGGCATTGGTGGAAGCAGACAGGATGGGGCGGGGCTGGGTGGGCGGGGCTGGCAGGACTGCACAAAATGGCCTGTGTACACAGGCTTAAGGACTAGTTTAAATATAATTAAGAACCTAACTCCATCCTTCCTGGGGCAGCACTAAATTTTACATATAAATTTAAATTTAAAAGCTTGCATTGTTTGTAAACTTTCAGATTTCAATGGAAAGGAGGCCTCAAAAAAAGCTTAGTTAACCATGCTGTAATGTTTGAGACTTTATCGGCAGCTTCCGATAGTGTTCTTACTGTTTGCACATTCAATGGAATCCTGGTATAATTTAGTGCTTTTCAGCTTCTACTATTTTCTAAAAGATGCGTAATGTTTTCTGGTGTCTGGCTGCTGGTAATGGGGGTAAACGCGCCATTGGAAAATGTTGATAAGCGTTATGGCTCCCAACAGCATTTTTCTGCCCCGTTTTTTGGCTTGATGGCAATGGGCCCAAAGTTAGATTTGATCTTTGAACCTCCACCCTGGCTGTAATGCTTTGCTAAGTATTTGACCTCGGAGAGAACCACTACACACTTTTTGAACCAGTTTGTAACCAAACTACAGGTGAGATCCCAGCTCCGTAACTGTAAGCACCTAACAGCATTAATGTTTCAAGAAATTCGACAGGAAGAAAAAAATGTTAAAGGGACAGTCAAAACCAGAATTTTTGTTGTTTAAAAAGATAGATAATCCCTTTATTACCAATTCCCCAGTTTTGCAAAACCAACACTGTTATATTAATACACTTTTTACTTCTGTGACTAACTTGTATCTAAGCATCTTCTGACCGCCACTAATCACATGACTTTTAGTTATTATCTATTGACTTGCATTTTAGCCAATTAGTGCAGTGTCTGCCACTAGCCACGGGCGTGATCACAATGCTATCTATATGGCCTACATGAGCTTGCTCTCCCCTGCTGTGAAAAGTAAATAAAATAAAGGCGGCCTTCAAGGGCTTAGAAATTATCATATGAGCCTTCTTAGGTTTGCTTTCAACTAGAATACCAAGAGAACAAAGCAAAATTGTTGATAAAAGTAAATTGGAAAGTTGTTTAAAATTAAATGCCCTATTTGAAAAATGAAAGGTTTTTTTGGACTTGACTGTCCCTTTAAATAGAAATCTCAGTTTGTGAGCAATGTGACAAGTATGTCTTAAAGGACAACTCAATGCAGTAGAATTTCATAATTAACAAGTGCATATTAAAAAATACAATGATTTAACCCCTACTCTGAATTTAAAATAAGCAGTAGATTTTTTTGCTGACATATACCTTTTTCTCCTATTTTCCAGCACCCTGTATCATGTGACAAACCAATCAGCCAATCACAGACTAGTATACGTACACCCTGTGAGCTTGTGCACATGCTCAGTAGGATCTTGTTCACCAGAAGGACAAGGTATGAATATAAAAAGACTGAGCAAAATTTGATAATGGATGTAAATTAGAAAGTGTCTTAAACCTGCATCCTCTATCTGAATCATAAAAGTTAATTTTGACTTGCGTGTCCCTTTAACTTAACCAGAAGCTGGACTTGATTTCTGGCAATATAAGTGTTCTATGTGGTTATTCTAAGGGCCTCTATTGATCTGACGTTACTCTGATGTGTTCCCAGCATTAAAAGACGTACTTTACACAGCTTCAGATCCCCTGCCATTGGCCACCATAAAATACTAAATAAATGGTAGACATTATGATGTATTCAAAGAAAATATTAGCCTGAGAATAATATGCAGTTATATTATATTCTTTAAAACTATATTAATTGCTTAAATACTGAGGAAATAAGTTAGACCCCATAAAGTAATTAGATAAACACATAATTAAAAATATTTTATATTACAATCTCAAAGTGTGTTATGTCCCTTTAATGGCAACACTAAGTAAATATTTAAAGAGAGAGAGAATAGCAACTGGGCTCATAACAATAGTAATTATTATGTATGACAACAATGTAAATTATTAGAATTATTTGGATGATGCAGTGTATGGCAGGATAATGTCTGCTTATTATCCAGTAGTCAGTATCAGGTACCTGCGCTAGGCACCACCACTTCATGAATCTCTCACATTTAAAGGGACATGAAACCCAATTTTTTTTCTTTCATGATTTAGACAGAGTGTGCAATTTTAAACAACTTTCTAATTTACTTTTATTATCTATATTGCTTCATTCTCTTCATATCCTTTACTAAAAATCATATCCAGATAGGCTCATTAGCTGCTGATTGGTGGCTGCACATAGACGCTGTGTGTGATTGGCTCACCCTTGTGCATTGCTATTTCTTCAACAAAGGATATCTAAAGAATGAAGCAAATTAGATAATAGAAGTAAATTGGAATGTTGTTTAAAATTGCATTCTCTTTCTGAGTCATGATAGAAAATGTTTGGGTTTAATGTGCCTTTAACTTTTTGTGAAAAATGTAAAGCCAGTTATAGACATGAGTATGTAGTAAGAAAATGCCATAGATTTTCTTTCAGACAAAACGAATGTGCTAACATGACACCAGCTACTAAGAAACCATGGCAATAACACTTGTAAACAAGTCTGCACTGTCAGGCATCTTGATGGGCTTGATCAAAATATAAATTATTTATTATAATTATTATGAGGTCCTCAAATGACTTTAGAAAGGCCCATTTTAGCTTCATAACCATTTATTTAGCTAAGCAGGGTTCTGGGTGTGAAGGAGAGACACAAGCCCAGAAGATTTCACATGATTTCTCTCCATGTCAGGGGGTTTCTGATCAATAGGCCCTAGATGTGAGAGATGTAGCATTGGACATTTCACTCAGCTCTAGATGTAGCAGCAAGGCCCACTAGGAAAAGCTGAAAAAGATATGTGAAACAGTGCCCAGTGAATATTAAACATGATCTTATGTGAGTGACTATGAATCTAGGCCATTATGTCTTTGTTTATAAGAGCCACCACAGTGCATTTTGTATCCATACTTACCTGACTATAGGGTGGAGGTGAGCTCAGGTAAAACTTGCACTCAGGTAAGCATGGCTCTGTGAGTATCACATCTGGTATACGGCTGGCACAGGGAATAGGGAGATGATGTGTTTATTTATGAGCAGGTAATGATGGAGAGAACATATGTCAGAGTGACAGTTTATTGGAGTATATAGAAATAGACGGCTCATTAATGTCACTGTGCATTTCATCTGTGAGAAGCTGATAAAAAGTTAAACAAAAGAACTAAGGTGAATTAGATTTACTAATATATGTTCTTCTAAACAGTTTAATTATTAAAGGGACAGTTTAGTCAAAATTAAACTTTCATGATTCAGATAGGGCATGCAATTTTAAACAACATTCAAATTTAATTTAATAATCAAATTTACTTTGTTCTCTTGTTATTCTTTGTTGACAGCTAAACTTAGGTAGACTCATATGCTAATTTCTAAACCCCTGAAGGCTGCCTCTTAGCTCAGTGCATTTTGACAGATTTTCACAGATAGTGCTAGTTCATGTGTGCCACATAGATAAGATTGTGCTCACTCCTGTGGAGTTAGTTATGAGTCTGCATTGATTGGCTGAAATGCAAATCTGTCAAAAGAACAGAAATAAGGGGGCAGTTTGCAGAGACTTAGGTAAACATTAATGACAGAGGTAAAAAGTGTATTAATATAACAGTGTTGGTTATGCAAAACTGGGGATTGGGTAATAAAGGGATTATCTATCTTTTTAAACAATAACAATTCTGGAGTAGACTTCCCCTTTAAGAAAAATGAGTGAACTTTAGTGAATCAGCTTCATACAGTAAAACAGAAACTGAGCAAGACAGAAGGCCTGATCATCTAAAGGTCTCTGCTGGCGACATTATTAAAGAATGCTAACCAGTACTTCTATTTCCCTGGGGTATTTTTTGTAAGTTTTAAAAAATCTTACAAAAAATGAATAATTGAACCATGCACACAATAATACACAGGAAAACATTTTATCAAAAACTTACAATTTGAATGTAAATTACACAGGGATAAATCATTTTATGCACAGTGTAAATCTTAATTTAAGTACCTTAAATGCGCAAAAACACACAGAAATGTATTGCCACAAACTAAAAGGTTGCAAGCTTTTCTCAAAATACTTCTAACCCTAATAGTAAAACACATGCAAACAAAAATATAGGCGAAAGCAGCGTAATGTGATTTATATTGGTTGCAGGATTTATTTTTTAAAGTGCGCCCCCTGCTCACGGCTAGCTTCATTCTACAGAGTGAAGTGTCCATTTCCAGCAAGCTCCGCTACTTTCTATATGAGACATTCCACCACTCGCAGGGACTGCCCCTTTTTTACAATAATTCCACTAAGGCAGCCCTCGCGAGGGTCAGCAAGAAAAACCACGTATGATCTGGAGAAAATTAGTTCATCGGGGCCTTAATGACACTGAATTTTAATTAATTTTTACACTTTGGATACATATTAGAGTATATTGCAATCTTTTAGTTAAGGTTTATCTAATTAATTGTCCACAAAAATCCCATAGACTTTACAAACACCTAGATTACAAGTTGTGCGTTCATCTTTTAACGCTGAAAAAAATGGTAATTTCAGCGTTCAAACAGCACCGCAGCCATTACAAGTCTTGTCGGTATAGCTGTACCGCAATCATTTTAGCCTGTAACGCAAAGTCAGTCCCGCACACGTAAAAATAACCTTTTTTTCATGGGACTTCCATAGCGCAGCTAGTACAAGTTTTGCGTTCTGGCTAAAAAGCTAGCGTTACACCCTATAACGACAAGATCCGTACCGCCATCTAAGAGCAGAAGTTATGAGTTTTACGCTACAAAACTGTTACATAAAACTCAAAACTAAACTGTTACAAACTGCACTAAACACCCATAAACTACCTATTAACCCCTAAACCGAGGCCCTCATGTATTGCAAACACAATATTAAAGTTATTAACCCCTAATCTGCTGCTCCCGACATCGCCCCCACTAATAAAAATTATTAACCCCTATTCCGCCACTCCCCGACATTGCCGCCACTATAATAAAGTTATTAACCCATAAACCACCACCCTCCCGCATCGTAAACACTATTTAAATATAATTTACCCCTAATCTGACGTCCTTCCACATTGCCCCCACTATACTAAAGTTATTAACCCCTAATACCGCCGACACTATAATAAACCTATTAACCCCTAAACCGAAAGCCCCCCACAACGAAATATACTAAATAAACCTATTAACCCCTAAACCGAAAGCCCCCCCACATCGCAATAAACTAATTTAAACTAGTAACTCCTAAACGCCCCCCTAACTTTATATTAAAATTACAATTTCCCTATCTTAAATTAAATTAAAACTTACCTATCTAATAGTTATATTAGTTTAATTGTTAAACTAAAATTAAACTAACTACCAATTAAATGTATATTACACATTAAAAAAAATGCTAACACTACTTTAAAAATTACAAACTATATAGTTCCAAAAAATAAAAAAGACTAAATTACAAAAAATAACAAACATCAAATTACGAAAAATAACAAACTAAATTATCAAAAATAAAAAAGAATTACACCTAATCTAATAGCCCTATAAAAATGAAAAAAACACCCAAAATAAAAAAAAACTAGCCTACAATAAACTACCAATAGCCCTTAAAAGGGCCTTTTGTAGGGCATTGCCCTAAGTTAAACAGCTATTTTACCTGTAAAAAAAATATAAAGACTCCCCCAACAGTAAAACCCACCACCCAACCAACCCCCCAAAATAAAAAAAACTAACTCTAAAAAAAAACCTAAGCTACCCATTGCCCTGAAAAGGGCATTTGTATGGCCATTGCTCTTAAAAGGGCATTTAGCTCTTTTGCATTGCCCTGAAAAGGGCATTTAGCTCTTTATGAAAAGCCCAAACCCTAAACTAAAAAAAACACACCCAAAAAAACTTAAAAAATCCTAACACTAACTCCTGAAGATCCACTCACAGTTTCTGAAGTCCTGCTTGAAGGATGTTCATCCCGGCAGCTCCATCTTCATCCAGGCGGCTCCATCTTCATCCAGATGGCATCTTGTATCTTCATCCCGGCGGCGTCTTCTATTTTTATCTCGGTGGTGCTGAGCGGGTCCATCCTGAAGACATCTGGCGCGGAGCATCCTCTTCATATGGTCGCCGCCATATACTAAATCTTCAATGCAAGGTACGCAATTCAAAATGGCGCCCCTTCCATTCCTATTGGCTGATTTGATTTTTGAAATTCAAATCAGCCAATAGGATGAGAGCTACTAAAATCCTATTGGCTGTTTAAATCAGCCAATAGGATGAAAGCTACTGAAATTCTATTGGCTGATTTGAATTTCAAAAATCAAATCAGCCAATAGGAATGCAAGGGACGCTATTTTGAATCGTGTACCTTGCATTAAATATTCAGTATACAGCGGCGACCGTATAAAGAGGATGCTCTGCGCCGGATGTCTTCAGGATGGACCCGTTCCGCGCCGCCGGGATGAAGATAGAAGACACAACCGGAATGAATATAGAAGATGCACTGCCTGGATAAAAATGGAGGCGCCTGCCATCTGAATGAAAATGGAGCCGCCTGGATGAAGATGGAGCTGCCGGGATGAAGATCCTTCAAGCGGGACATCAGAAACTGTAAGTGGATCTTCAGGGGTTAGTGTTAGGATTTTTTAAGTTTTTTTGGGTGTTTTTTTTTAGTTTAGGGTTTGGGCTTTTTGCAAAAGAGCTAAATTCCCTTTTAAGGGCAATGCCCATACAAATGCCCTTTTCAGGGCAATGGGTAGATTATGCTTTTTTAGATAGTTTTTTTTATTTTGTGAGTTTGGGGGCGTGGGGATTTGTAATGTTAGTGGATCTTTGTAATCTTTTTTCAGGTAAAGGAGCTGTTTAACTTAGGGCAAGTCCCTTTTAAGGGCTATTGGTAGTTTATTCTAGAGTAGGTTTTTTATTTTGGGGTGTTTTTTTTTAAAAAAATAGGTATTAGAATAGGAATAATTTTTATTATTTTTGATAATTCGTTTTTTATTTTGTGTAATGTTTTTATTTTGTTTTGGGGTGGGGTTTTATTTTTAGATTAGGGGTTGGGCATTTCATAAAAGAGCTAAATGCCCTTTTAAGGACAATGCCCATGCGAATGCCCTTTTCAGGGCAATGGATAGATTAGGTTTTACTTTATTTTTATTTTGTGGGTTTTGGGGGTGGGGGTTTGAATACTGTTAGGGGGTGTTTGTTTTGTAGCAAAAGAGCTCTTAACTTTAGGGCAATGCCCTACAAAAGGCCTTTTTAAGGACACACAAAAGGCCCTTTTAATGGCCCTTGGTAGTTTTTTATAGATTAGGCTTTTTTATTTTGGGGTGGGTTATTTTTTTAAACAGGGTATTAGAATAGAAATAATTTTTATTGTTTTGGATAATTTCGTTTGTTAATTTTTGTAATGGTAGGTTTTTTTATTTTTTTGTAAAATTACAAACTTGCCTGTGAAATAAAAATAAACCCTAAGCTAGCTACAACATAACTATTAGTTATATTGTAGCTAGTTTAGGTTTTATTTTACAGGTAAGTATGTATTTAGTTTTAAATAGGTATTATTTAGTTATTAATAATTGTAACTTTAATTTAGCTCTATTTTAAATATGTTAAAGTTAGGGGGTGTTAGGGTTAGGGTTACGTTAGGGTTAGGTTTAGGGGTTAATATAGTTTAATTTAGGTTGTTGCGATGTGGGGGGCTGGCGGTTTAGGGGTTAAAGGTACACTCAGGTTAAATTAAATTTTCATGATTCAGATACAGCATGTCATTTTAAACAACTTTCCAATTTACTTCCATTAAAAAAAATGTGCACGGTCTTTTATATTTACAATTTTTGAGTCACCAGATCCTACTGAGCATGTGCAAGAATTCACAGACTATACGTATATGCATTTGTGATTGGCTGATTGCTATCACATGGTACAAGGGGAGTGGAAATATACATAACTTTGAAATTTGTTATAAAAAATCTACTACTCATTTGAAGTTCAGACTAAGTGCTATTGCATTGTCTTGTTATCTTGCATTTGTTGATTATGCAAATCTAATGTGTTGACTGGTTTATTTAGTGGTAGTGATGTGGGAGGCCAGAGGTTTAGGGGTAATAACTTTATTTAGTGGCGGCAATGTCGGGAAGCGGTGGAATAGGGGTTAATATATTTATTATAGTGTGGGCGATGTTGGGTTGCAAGGGAACAGGGGTTAAGAATTTTAGTATAGTTGCGGCGATATCGTAAGCGGCAGATTGGGGTTAAAAAGTTTATGTAGGTGGCGACGATGTCAGGGGCAGCAGATTAGGGGTGTTTAGACGTGAGGTTTATGTTAGGGTGTTAGGTTTAAACATATCTTTTTTTCCCCATAGACATCAATGGGGCTGCGTTACGGAGCTTTTCATTCCGCGATAGCAGGTGTTAGGTTTTTTTCTGACCCGCTCTCCCCATTGATGCCTATGGGGAAAGCGTGCACAAGCACATCAAAACAGCACTTGTATTGTGTGCGGTATGGAGCTCAACGCAACCATATCGCACGCACAAGCCAGCTGTTTGAAAACTTGTAATGGCAGTACTATAGCGGTGAAATAACACAACTTTTGTTGCGTTTGTTAAATTCCCTATAGCACGCATAACTTGTAATCTACATCATAGACTTTAATGGTAAATTTTGTTCACCTTTAAAATTAATTAATTAAAAAATATAAAATTCTGAAACTTTTCAAAGGATTGGAAAATATTCTATTTATCGGGTATTTACTGAGAAAGCGGTGACCTTCACAATATGCCAATGAGAGGCCAGAGCAGGCTGTACAAGCTAGCTTTATGCAAAATGCACCTTAACCCCAAAAAATATCAGCACTTCTAGAATGCATAGAAATTGATCCCTCTGTCCTGTTTGGAAGCAATTGCTGTGCATACTTACATTGCAGTGTGTCAGTAAATAGTTTCTATACACAGATAAACTAGCCTCTAAGGTCCGATTTAACAAACTGAAGGCAAGCCAGGTAACCTTTCCAACCACGTTCTGGGCTCGGGAGAGGAACACACAACTTTCATGGAACTTTTTGCAAGCAAATACTTGTGCAGCCCACAACCTGCTCTCATGGAACCAATTGCGTGAGTGCCAGTATTGTTAGCCAGCATGAATCAGTGTTTTAACTCCACCACCCCTGAGGTTGCAGAAAGATTAAGAAGCAGTGGTCTTAAAACTGCTGCTTTTAATTTGCAGTTGCAGAAATGATCAAGCGTGAACCACAAGCGCATAAAACTAAACCTGCTGCTTGATAAATCTACTTTGGAGATAATCAGATTATCACTCTGTTGGAGTTTCTTTCACTGAATTCAATCCCCTGAGGATCCTGTTTCACTGCCTCATAATCTGCAAGTCTGTGAGCCCATCCAGTAGATTATTTATATTAGGCCAACACTCTTATTGCCCTGGGTGCACTAAGGTCCCCACATCTAGTCATTTTATTTAAAATCCAATCATGCATACTGCAAATATTTTACTAGCTGTGGTTTTATTTCCTCTTTATACATGGCTCTGTATAAAAACGTCAATAACCTGCAGTAATAAAAATGGTTACCTACTTAATGTATTTACTGTATGGTATACCTAAAGATACCATACAACACACATACACACAATACCCCTCACATGAAAGAGTGGATTACGCATTTTCAAAATGAGGGGTCACATGCCCCTTTAGGTATAGAAATAGCAATCACCTGTCTGCTAGGAGACTTTTATAGTGATCAGGGTATCAAAAGGACCCTGACACCCCAAAAAGAAAAACTACAGCAGGGTAAATGTCCCCTGATTTGAAAGAGGTGAGGTCTCTCTTTCAAAGGAGATGTCACATGCCCAGGTGTGATCAGCTGATTACAATGTGATCACTTGACACAACCATAGGCATGAAACAACATGGGCAGGTGCGGTATCTCCTATGTTGCCCTCACAATAAACAGGGAAACTTGAGACCAATTAGTTGAGAGCAGCAATTGTCATATTCCAAATGAGTGTCCCTGTGTCCATCTGCCCAGCAGTAATGACAAATACCTTATAGCATTGGTTTGTTTTTGGAAGTTCTTGAGATTTTTAAGTGGTCTTTATTACCCCTCAAAATAGAATTGATCAAAATACTCATGTCCATAGCTGTAACTGATAGTCATAGTAATAACGATTACATAGCAGCAGATGCTCGACTCATTTTCTTGTTGTTGATGTTAATGGTGTTAACTTTTGATTTCAACCATTAATTGTTATTGAGCAAAATTTAC
Source organism: Bombina bombina (assembly GCF_027579735.1). Taxonomy (NCBI): domain Eukaryota; kingdom Metazoa; phylum Chordata; class Amphibia; order Anura; family Bombinatoridae; genus Bombina; species Bombina bombina. Next base: position 1,197,179,078 of record NC_069499.1, on the reverse strand, counting down.
TGTATATGTAATCCGACATTTTGGAGTTTTGGGAAGGTGAAGTGATATGCTAAATGTGGGACTAAAAAATGTGTTTTGATATATTTAGGAAATAATAAATCCTGTGTTAGTTACTATTTACCATGTACATCATAGAAAATTAAACAAAATGTGTTTTTTTTTATGCATATATGGTGGTGTTTTCCCATATTATGGTAGTTAAGCAAACTAAAGTTATTTTCTAAACATGCTTGGCCTAAAAACAACAAATGAGGTGTAGGGGTACCTCACAGAACAGAAGTTCAAATTTAGTGTAATTATAATGTGCCTAAAAACAGCTTTATCACAATAACCCAGCAATGAAATAGTGGCTCGTTGGCATCAAACAGTAACCAAAGTGGGTGCTTATGCCCTTCCCCCTCTAGACATTCATGACAGTGTGTGAATACATTTTTGCATTTATGTGTTTTAAAAAGCAGAGTATGTATATGTTTTTGTAGAAAAAAAGAGAGTGAGTGAGAGAATAACAGGCATAGATTTAATTGTCTTAAATATTTGCCTTAAAGTTTTAATTGCCTTTAATATCAGTGAGACACCTCTCTGCCTCCAAATGTTTCTTAATAAGCAAGACTGCCTCCTAAAGGGTGAATGACTGCATCCTACAAAATGAGATTGACTGTAATTCGAGAGATTGCCTCCTAATAATTGAGACTGACATCAAATGAGACTGCTCTGTGATAACTAAATCTTTAGTTTGTAAGTTTGCCCCAGTGACTCACTTGTATGAGCCTGCCCCCAGCATGTTCTGTAGCGCACTGCATGTTCCTGCACCCTCCTGCTTTAGAAGAAGAATATGGGGCCACCCTCGCTGTGCGTCTGACATCTGGAATGTCCCTTGGTTTTCAGCCAGTTCTTGCTTAAGACTGAATCCGGCTCCACCACACAGTGAGCACGCATATGCAACATCCCTTGGGCATTGCCAGCCCACAAGTAGATGAAATATGCATCTCTCAGTCTGGTGCCAAAAATGTAACCTGTTTATATAGCTGCTTAATAAAATGACATTAAGCATGACTGCAATGTACAGCTTCAAGGGTGGAGATAAGGATGTTTTGTTTGTTTATTTTGGTTTATTTTTTAAAAATCTTACCTACCTAATGAGAGTGGGTATTTAGGAGCAAGCATACTTAATAATAGTGACATTTATAAAGTAACATCTCAATCAGAATTAAACTTGTATTATTCCTATAGGTTGAACAATAAAACAAATCAATTTATTTTTATTATCAAATTTACACTTTCTCTTGGCATCTTGGAGAAGATGAATACTGGGGTAGTCTTAGAGGTGTAGCAAGACCTTTGACTTCCCTGTGTTTTTAATGAATTAGCTATTTCTTTCCTTAAAACAGATAGATCATTTAAAATGATAGACTTTATTCTAATGTTATGCATTCAGTCCCCCAAATTAACATATATATATATATATATATATATATATATATATATATATATATATATATATATATATATATATATATATATATATAATGAAGGGAGTGCACTCACCGGGACTTATTTACAAATTTTATTCCATAGATGTGAACGTTTTCAGGGGTTTAGCCCCTTCCTCAGACGTACAAAAAGAGATGTCTGAGGAAGGGGCTAAACCCCCGAAAACGTTCCCATCTATGGAATAAAATTTGTAAATAGGTCCTGGTGAGCGCACTCCCTTCATTATATTGTATATACTTTCTGTTGCACACCGGGCAGTTCTACAGGAATCTGGAGTGCTGTTCATTTTTTATACTGTACTGTAGTTATGCTTGAGAAAGCCACACTGAATGTGCCCAGCGGCGAAACACGTTTTGCGTTCTTGAATTGTTCCGGTTAGGCCTACCGGATTGTTTCTGTTTTCCTTCCGCTATATGGAGTACCTGCCAGATTGTCACACATGAACACACGATTGGAGCAAGGTATAACAGCGGAGCAACTTTGCAAACACACCACACCACGGGAGTGCAGCGGAGTCTACCCGCTGTGAAGATTGGTAAGAAATATCATCCCGACACTTACCCCTGCAATTAGGGTCCCTTGTGGCGAGGGTATATCCCTCAGGAGGTGGTACCCAGAAGGGGTTTAGTGGTTGTCGTGGCTACGTGGGACATAATATGAATACTTGATATCATCATATCATCAGTCCCTGTAGTCGGTGTGTGATTGACTGTGATCAACTGCCTCTACTATTGCTTTACACCTGCATGCCTTGCTTAAAGTCTGTTGCTACTAATGAGAATGGATGGATTGTTAGTACGGTTCAAGGTCTATGTGTGACTGCTACGCTATATCCTCTATCATTGATACTGGATTTGGAATTACAAATGCTGCATATGGACTATACTAGCCCCAATTGCTCTTTAGGGGTATCATTATACAGGATCCAATGGCCATTGGTTGTTAGTTATTAACTGTATAGGTTTGTTTATTTACATTTGGCATTTATGTTTGAGTAATTGCACATATTAATAAATTTGTTTCATAAGATATATGCTATGTATTAGGGTTATCTCTGGGATGGGGACACCTGTCACCTTGGGACAATCATACCTTGCTCATTTAATTTCATTGCAGGATAAATGAACTACCTTAGTATAGGCATGTGTAGCTAGGACATACTGTTCTTCTTTATTTTATATATATATATATATATATATATATATATATATATATATATATATATATATATATATATATATATATATATATATATATATATATATATATAGGGATATTAAACACTAGATACATTATATAGACATAGTATTGAGGTTATTCCCTATTTTCCTCCAGTCATGGGTTCTGCCGTGTTGAAATCTAGTTTTCACTAAATTTCAGGGCATATTTATTTGCACATGTGAAGATACCTGCATTGAAACCTAGGTTTGAAAATGGTGGCACCTATAATTAGAGGGAAGTGCATGAAATGTATTTAGTGTTTAAATCCTCCTCAATAAAGTGTTATAGTAAGTCCAGACACTTTCTACTTATTCTGTATATGTGGGGATTCTTGGATGTTTATATTTCAAGCTGTAATCTTGGTTCATTGAACTTTTGCAATGGGAGACCCTGCTCTATTGTGGATCATAAATGAATAGATAGATAGATTGATACAGTATCCCACAAAAGTGAGTACACCCCTCACTAACATTTTTGTTAATATTTTATTATATCTTTTCATGAGACAACACTGAAGAAATTACACTTTGCTACAATGTAAAGTAGTGAGTGTACAGCCTGTATAACAGTGTAAATTTGCTGTCCCCTCAAAATAACTCGACACACAGCCATTAATGTCTAAACCATTGGCAAAGTGGAAATGTCCAAAATGGGCCAGAAGTGTCAATATTTCTCTTGCTAAGTGTATCCAGTCCACGGATCATCCATTACTTATGGGATATTAACTCCTCCCCAACAGGAAGTGCAAGAGGATTCACCCAGCAGAGCTGCTATATAGCTCCTCCCCTAACTGCCATTACCAGTCATTCTCTTGCACCCAACGAATAGATAGGATGTGTGAGAGGCATGTGGTGATTATACTTAGTTTCATACCTTCAATCAAAAGTTTGTTATTTTATAATAGCACCGGAGTGTGTTATTCCTTCTCTGGTAGAATTTGAAGAATAATCTACCTGAGTTTTTCTATGATTTTAGCCGGAGTAGTTAAGATCATATTGCTGTTTCTCGGCCATCTGAGGAGAGGTAAACTTCAGATCAGGGGACAGCGGGCAGATTAATCTGCAAAGAGGTATGTAGCAGCTTATTATTTTCTGACAATGGAATTGATGAGAAAATTCTGCCATACCGATATAATGTAAACTTAGCCTTAAATGCAGTAGCAGCAACTGGTATCAGGCTGTCATGTATGTATATTTTACACTTCAGTATTCTGGGGAATGGCACTTCACTGGAATTATACTGTATGCATAAAACTTTAGCCTAATTTGCAGGGACTAGCAACAGGCTTTTTAATAACACTCAATTTATTAATGTTAAACGTTTTTTGCTGGCATGTAAAATCGTTTAATTTTCTGAGGTACTGGGTGAAAAAATGTTTTGGGCACTATTTTTTTCCACTTGGCAGTCGTTTTATTTAATTTATGACAGTTTACTGATCTCTCTCACTCACAGCAGAGCTGTGAGATTGTAGTTGACTGTGATAAAAAAACGTTTATTTCTGTATTTTTTTTTTCTGCTATCAGGGTTAGTTATCCTTTGCTAATGGGAGCAATCCTTTGCTAAAATTGTGTTTTTTACAAAGATTTGATGCTATAACTTTTCAGTTTATTAATTTTCAACTGTCATAACTTTTTCTGTGCTTCTTATAGGCACAGTACGTTTTCATATTATAGTAAATTACTTGAAAAGTATTTCCAAGTTGCTAGTTTATTTGCTAGTGTGTTAAACATGTCTGATTCAGAGGAAGATATCTGTGCTATATGTGCTAAAGCCAAAGTGGAGCCCAATAGAAATTTATGTACTAACTGTATTGATGCTACTTTAAATAAAAGTCAATCTGTACAAATTGAACATATTTCACCAAACAACGAGGGGAGAGTTATGCCGACTAACTCGCCTCACGTGTCAGTACCTGCATCTCCCGCTCGGGAGGTGCGTGATATTGTAGCGCCGAGTACATCTGGGCGGCCATTACAAATCACATTACAGGATATGGCTACTGTTATGACTGAAGTTTTGGCTAAATTACCAGAACTAAGAGGTAAGCGTGATCACTCTGGGGTGAGAACAGAGTGCGCTGATAATATTAGGGCCATGTCAGACACTGCGTCACAATTTGCAGAACATGAGGACGGAGAGCTTCATTCTGCGGGTGACGGTTCTGATCCAAACAAACTGGATTCAGATATTTCAAATTTTAAATTTAAGCTGGAAAACCTCCGTGTATTACTAGGGGAGGTGTTAGCGGCTCTGAATGATTGTAACACAGTTGCAATACCAGAGAAAATGTGTAGGTTGGATAAATATTTTGCGGTACCGGCGAGTACTGACGTTTTTCCTATACCTAAGAGACTTACTGAAATTGTTACTAAGGAGTGGGATAGACCCGGTGTGCCGTTCTCACGCCCTCCGATATTTAGAAAGATGTTTCCAATAGACGCCACCACACGGGACTTATGGCAAACGGTCCCTAAGGTGGAGGGAGCAGTTTCTACTTTAGCTAAGCGTACCACTATCCCGGTGGAGGATAGCTGTGCCTTTTCAGATCCAATGGATAAAAAGTTAGAGGGTTACCTTAAGAAAATGTTTGTTCAACAAGGTTTTATATTGCAACCTCTTGCATGCATTGCGCCTGTCACGGCTGCAGCAGCATTTTGGTTTGAGTCTCTGGAAGAGACACTTGAATCAGCTCCATTAGATGAGATTACACACAAGCTTAAAGCCCTTAAGTTAGCTAACTCATTTATTTCAGATGCCGTAGTACATTTAACTAAACTTACGGCTAAGAATTCCGGATTCGCCATTCAGGCACGCAGAGCACTGTGGCTAAAATCCTGGTCAGCTGACGTTACTTCTAAATCTAAATTGCTTAATATACCTTTCAAAGGGTAGACCTTATTCGGGCCCGGGTTGAAAGAAATTATCGCTGACATTACAGGAGGTAAAGGCCATGCCCTGCCTCAAGACAGAGCCAAACCTAAGGCTAGACAGTCTAATTTTCGTTCCTTTCGTAATTTCAAAGCAGGAGCAGCATCAACTTCCTCTGCACCAAAACAGGAAGGAGCTGTTGCTCGCTACAGACAAGGCTGGAGACCTAACCAGTCCTGGAACAAGGGCAAGCAGGCCAGGAAACCTGCTGCTGCCCCTAAGACAGCATGAATCGAGGGCCCCCGATCCGGGAACGGATCTAGTGGGGGGCAGACTTTCTCTCTTCGCCCAGGCTTGGGCAAGAGATGTCCAGGATCCCTGGGCGTTAGAGATCATATCTCAGGGATACCTTCTAGACTTCAAATTCTCTCCCCCAAGAGGGAGATTTCATCTGTCAAGGTTGTCAACAAACCAAATAAAGAAAGAGGCGTTTCTACGCTGCGTACAAGATCTTTTATTAATGGGAGTGATCCATCCGGTTCCGCGGTCGGAACAAGGACAAGGGTTTTACTCAAATCTGTTTGTGGTTCCCAAAAAAGAGGGAACTTTCAGGCCAATCTTGGATTTAAAGATCCTAAACAAATTCCTAAGAGTTCCATCGTTCAAAATGGAAACTATTCGGACAATTTTACCCATGATCCAAAAGGGTCAGTACATGACCACAGTGGATTTAAAGGATGCTTACCTTCACATACCGATTCACAAAGATCATTACCGGTATCTAAGGTTTGCCTTTCTAGACAGGCATTACCAGTTTGTAGCTCTTCCATTCGGATTGGCTACGGCTCCGAGAATCTTCACAAAGGTTCTGTGTGCTCTTCTGGCGGTACTAAGACCGCAAGGAATTGCGGTAGCTCCGTACCTAGACGACATTCTGATACAAGCTTCAAGCTTTCAAACTGCCAAGTCTCATACAGAGTTAGTACTGGCATTTCTAAGGTCGCATGGATGGAAGGTGAACGAAAAGAAGAGTTCTCTCTTTCCACTCACAAGAGTTCCCTTCTTGGGGACTCTTATAGATTCTGTAGAAATGAAGATTTACCTGACAGAAGACAGGTTAACAAAGCTTCAAAATGCATGCCGTGTTCTTCATTCCATTCAACACCCGTCAGTAGCTCAATGCATGGAGGTGATCGGCTTAATGGTAGCAGCAATGGACATAGTACCCTTTGCACGTCTACATCTCAGACCGCTGCAATTGTGCATGCTAAGTCAGTGGAATGGGGATTACTCAGACTTGTCCCCTACTCTGAATCTGGATCAAGAGACCAGAAATTCTCTTCTATGGTGGCTTTCTCGGCCACATCTGTCCAGGGGGATGCCATTCAGCAGGCTGGACTGGACAATTGTAACAACAGACGCCAGCCTACTAGGTTGGGGTGCTGTCTGGAATTCTCTGAAGGCTCAGGGACAATGGAATCAGGAGGAGAGTCTCCTACCAATAAACATTCTGGAATTGAGAGCAGTTCTCAATGCCCTTCTGGCTTGGCCCCAGTTAACAACTCGGGGGTTCATCAGGTTTCAGTCGGACAACATCACGACTGTAGCTTACATCAACCATCAGGGAGGGACAAGAAGCTCCCTAGCAATGATGGAAGTATCAAAGATAATTCGCTGGGCAGAGTCTCACTCTTGCCACCTGTCAGCAATCCACATCCCAGGAGTGGAGAACTGGGAGGCGGATTTCTTAAGTCGTCAGACTTTTCATCCGGGGGAGTGGGAACTTCATCCGGAGGTCTTTGCCCAAATACTTCGACGTTGGGGCAAACCAGAGATAGATCTCATGGCGTCTCGACAGAACGCCAAGCTTCCTCGTTACGGGTCCAGATCCAGGGATCCGGGAGCGGTTCTGATAGATGCTTTGACAGCACCTTGGACCTTCGGGATGGCTTATGTGTTTCCACCCTTCCCGATGCTTCCTCGATTGATTGCCAGAATCAAACAGGAGAGAGCATCAGTGATTCTAATAGCGCCTGCATGGCCACGCAGGACTTGGTATGCAGATCTAGTGGACATGTCATCCTGTCCACCTTGGTCGCTATGTCTGAAACAGGACCTTCTGATCCAGGGTCCCTTCAAACATCAAAATCTAATTTCTCTGAAGCTGACTGCTTGGAAATTGAACGCTTGATTTTATCAAAACGTGGTTTTTCTGAGTCAGTTATTGATACCTTAATACAGGCTAGGAAGCCTGTTACCAGAAAGATTTACAATAAGATATGGCGCAAATACTTATATTGGTGTGAATCCAAGAGTTACTCATGGAGTAAGGTTAGGATTCCGAGGATATTGTCTTTTCTACAAGAAGGTTTAGAAAAGGGTTTATCCGCTAGTTCCTTAAAGGGACAGATTTCAGCTCTGTCCATTCTTTTACACAAACGTCTGTCAGAAGTTCCGGACGTTCAAGCTTTTTGTCAGGCTTTAGCTAGGATCAAGCCTGTGTTTAAAACTGTTGCTCCACCATGGAGTTTGAACTTAGTTCTTAATGTTTTACAGGGGGTTCCGTTTGAACCCCTTCATTCCATTGATATCAAGTTGTTATCTTGGAAAGTTCTGTTTTTAATGGCGATTTCCTCGGCTCGAAGAGTCTCTGAGTTATCTGCCTTACATTGTGATTCTCCTTATCTGATTTTTCATTCAGACAAGGTAGTTCTGCGTACTAAACCTGGGTTCCTACCTAAGGTGGTCACTAACAGGAATATCAATCAAGAGATTGTGGTTACATCTTTGTGTCCTAATCCTTCTTCGAAAAAGGAACGTCTGCTACACAATCTAGATGTAGTCCGTGCCCTGAAATTTTATCTACAGGCAACTAAGGATTTTCGACAAACGTCTTCCCTGTTTGTCGTTTATTCTGGTCAGAGGAGAGGTCAAAAAGCTTCGGCTACCTCTCTCTCCTTTTGGCTTCGTAGCATAATACGGTTAGCCTATGAGACTGCTGGACAGCAGCCTCCTGAAAGAATTACAGCACATTCTACTAGAGCTGTGGCTTCCACTTGGGCCTTTAAGAATGAGGCTTCTGTTGAACAGATTTGCAAGGCTGCAACTTGGTCTTCTCTTCATACTTTTTCCAAATTTTACAAATTTGACACTTTTGCTTCTTCGGAGGCTGTTTTTGGGAGAAAGGTTCTTCAGGCAGTGGTTCCTTCCGTATAAAGAGCCTGCCTGTCCCTCCCGTCATCCGTGTACTTTAGCTTTGGTATTGGTATCCCATAAGTAATGGATGATCCGTGGACTGGATACACTTAACAAGAGAAAACATAATTTATGCTTACCTGATAAATTTATTTCTCTTGTAGTGTATCCATTCCACGGCCCGCCCTGTCACTTTAAGGCAGGTAATTTTTCCATTAAACTACAGTCACCACTGTACCCTATGGTTTTCCTTTCTCTGCATGTTTTCGGTCGAATGACTGGTAATGGCAGTTAGGGGAGGAGCTATATAGCAGCTCTGCTGGGTGAATCCTCTTGCACTTCCTGTTGGGGAGGAGTTAATATCCCATAAGTAATGGATGATCCGTGGACTGGATACACTACAAGAGAAATAAATTTATCAGGTAAGCATAAATTATGTTTTTGTGTAGCCACCATTATTTTCCAGCACTGCCTTAACCCTCTTTGGCATGGAGTTCACCAGAGCTTCACAGGTTGCCACTGGAGTTCTCTTCCACTCCTCCATGATGACATCACGGAGCTGGTGGATGTTAGAGACCTTGCGCTCCCCCACCGTCCATTTGAGGATGCCCCACAGATGCTCAATAGGGTTTAGGTCTGGAGACATGCTTGGCCAGTCCATCACCTTTACCCTCAGCTCCTTTAGCAAGGCAGTGGTCATCTTGGAGGTGTGTTTGGGGTCGTTTTCATGTTGGAATACTGCCCTGGGGCCCAGTCTCTGAAGGGAAGGGATCATGCTCTGCTTCAGTATGTCACAGTACATGTTGGCATTCATGGTTCCCTCAATGAACTGTAGCTCCCCAGTGCCAGAAACACTTATGCAGGCCCAGACCATGACACTCCCACCACCATGCTTAACTGTAGGCAAGACTAGGGATGGGCAAATGTTTCTAAAAATTCGAAATTTAAAATTAATTTTGATACATTTGTTCATTCAAATCGAATTTCGAATGTTTATATAACATTCTAAGATTCTATTTTCAAATTTTTGGTTTTGAAAATATTTGTTTGAATAATAGAATGTTTAGCTATGTATTTTATATCATATTCAAATCAGCCAATAGAATTTCAGTTGCTCTCCTCCTATTGGCTAATTTGAACAGCCAATAGGATTTCAGTAGCTCTCATCCTATTGGCTGATTTGAATTTCCAAAATCAAATCAGCCAATAGCAATGTAAGGGAAGCCATTTTGAATCGTGTACCTTGCATTGAAGATTCAGTATACAGCAGCGACCATATGAAGAAGATGCTCCGCGCTGGATGTCTTCAGGATGGACCCACTCCACGCCCCCGGGATGAAGATAGAAGACGCCACCGGGATGAAGATAGAAGATGCCGCCTGGATGAAGATGGAGCCATCTGCCGTCTGAATGAAGATGGAGCTGCCTGGATGATGATGGAGCTGCCGGGATGAAGATCCTTCAAGCGGGACTTCAGAAACTGTGGATCTTCGGAGGTTAGTGTTAGGATTTTTTAAGGTTTTTTGGGTGGGTTTTTTTTTAGTTTAGGGTTTGGACTTTTCGTAAAAGAGCTAATTGCCCTTTTCAGGGCAATGCAAAAGAGCTAAATGCCCTTTTAAGGGCAATGCCCATACAAATGCCCTTTTCAGGGCAATGGGTAGATTAGGTTTACTTTATTTTTATTTTGTGGGTTTGGGGGGTGGGGGTTTGTATACTGTTAGGGGGTGTTTGTTTTGTTTTGTAGCAAAAGAGCTGTTAACTTTAGGGCAATGCCCTACAAAAGGCCATTTTAAGGGCCCACAAAAGGCCCTTTTAAGGGCCCTTGGTAGTTTATTATAGATTGGGCTTTTTTATTTTGGGGTGGGGTTTTTTTTAAACAGGGTATTAGAATAGGAATAATTTTTATTGTTTTTGATCATTTCGTTTGTTATTTTTTGCAATGGTAGGTTTTTTTATTTTTTGTTATTTTAGTGTTTTTTATTTTTTGTAATGTTAGGTTTTAGTGTATGACAGCTTAGGTTTTATTTCACAGGTAAGTTTGTATTTATTTTAACTAGGTAGTTATTAAATAGTTAATAACTATTAACTAACTAGTCTAGTCTACCTAGTTAAAATAAATACACACTTACCTGTGAAATAAAAATAAAACCTAAGCTAGCTACAATATAACTATTAGTTATATTGTAGCTAGCTTAGGTTTTATTTCACAGGTAAGTATGTATTTAGTTTAAGCTCTATTTTAATTATGTTAAAGTTAGGGTTACCGTTAGGGTTAGGTTTAGGGTGAGGTTTAGGGGTTAATATAGTTTAACTTAGATTGTTGTGATGTGGGGGGACTGGTGGTTTAGGGGTTAATAGGTTTATTTAGTGGTGGCAATGTTGGGGAGCGGAGGAATACGAGTTAATATATTTATTATAGTGTGTGCGATGTTGGGGTACAGGGGAAAAAGAGTTAATAACTTTAGTATAGTGGCGGCAATATCAGGAGCGGCAGATTTGGGGTTAATAGCTTTATTTAGGTGGCAGCAATATCGGGAGCGGCAGATTAGGGGCTAATAAGTTTATGTAGGTGCCGGCGATGTCGGGGGCAGCAGATTAGGGGTGTTTAGACTTGAGGTTTATGTTAGGGTGTTAGGTTTAAACGTCTCTTTTTTCCCCCCCCATAGACATCAATGGGGCTGCTTTATGAAGCTTTTCATTCCGCGATCCCAGGGTTTTTTTTCTGACACATTCTCCGCATTGATGTCTATGGGGAAAGCGTGCACAAGCACGTCAAAACGGCGCTTGTATTGTGTGCGGTATGGAGCTCAACGCAACCATATCACACGCACAAGCCGGCTGTTTGAAAACTTGTAATGGCTGCGCTATAGGGGGTTAAATAACGCAACTTTTGTTGCGTTCGTTAAATTCCCTATAGCGTGCATAATTTGTAATCTACCTGACTGTGTTTTATAAATGTAATGTTCAAATTTGAATGCTAAATTCGAATTAGAATGTCACATTAGAATTCGAAAAAGTATGTCTAATCTAATACTGTCTTTTCTAAATGTAATATTCGAATTTTAATGCTACATTCTAATTTGAATGCTACATTCAAATTCAAATGTCACATTCAAATTTGAAATAGTATTTCTAGTGTACAACTGTGTTGTATAAATGTAATATTCGAATTCGAATGTCACATTCGAATTCGAATGTAGCATTCAAATTCGAAATAGTATTTCTAGTCTACAACTGTGTTTTATAAATGTAATATTCGAATTCGAATGTCACATTCAAATTTTAATGTTACATTCGAATTCGATTGTTACATTCGAATTCGAATGTCACATTCGAAAACTGTAAATAACATTCGATAATAGAATTTTTATGAATATTCATTCTTATCAACATTTGATTATGTAAGTAGAATTTCTACAATAACATTCGTTCTAACATTCGAATTTGAATATAAACACATTAGCCCATCCCTAGGCAAAACACAATTGTCTTTGAACTCCTCACCTGGTTGCCGCCACACAAGCTTGACACCATCTGAACCAAATAAGTTTATCTTGGTCTCATCGGACCACAGGACATGGTTCCAGTAATCCATATCCTTAGTCTGCTTGTCTTCAGCAAACTGTTTGCAGGCTTTCTTGTGCATCATCTTTAAAAGAGGTTTCCTTCTGGGACGATAGCCATGCAGACCAATTTGATGCTGTGTGCGGCGTACGGTCTGAGCACTGACAGGCTGACCCCCACCCCTTCAACCTCTGCAGAAATGCTGGCAGCACTCATATGTCTATTTCCCAAAGACAACCTCTGGATATGACGCTGAGCACGTGCACTCAACTTCTTTGGTTGACCATGGCGAGGCCTGTTCTGAGTGGAACCTGTCCTGTGAAATCGCTATATGGTCTGCTGCTCAGTTTCAGGGTCTTGGCAATCTTCTTATAGTCTAAACCATCTTTATGTAGAGCAACAATTCTTTTTTTCAGACCCTCAGAGAGTTCTTTACCATGAGGTGCCATGTTTAATTTCCAGTGACCAGTATAAGTGAGAACGATAACACCAAATTTAACACACCTGCTCCCCGTTCACACCTGAGACCTTGTAACACTAACGAGTCACATGACACCGGGGAGGGAAAATGGCTAATTGGGCCCAATTTGGACATTTACACTTACTCACTTTTGTTGCTAACGGTTTAGGCATTAATGGCTGTGTGTTGAGTTATTTTGAGGGGACAGCAAATTTACACTGTTAAACAGGCTGTACACTCACTACTTTACATTGTAGCAAAGTGTCATTTCTTCAGTGTTGTCACATGAAAAGATATAATAAAATATTTACAAAAATGTGAGGGGTGTTCTTTTGTGGGATACTGTAGATAAAATTGAAGTCTACATTTATAGCAGTGCTTTCCACACTGTGTGTCGGCGGCAGTGTGTAGGAGTGTCCCTACTTCAGCACAAATTTTTTGAACTTATATTTTGTTTTTTTAATTTGTTTTTGGTTTCCAAATTTTCGCCTGCCTGCTACGCATATCACATGATTGATCCCTAGTGGGTCACAGATCATCTTAACCTATTGGCGCAGCTCAGCGGGAACTGAAACTATTCCCATTGACAGCTTTGATGGCACAATGGTTCCTGACTGCACGTTTAGTCTCCTCAATCAGCTTGTGAATGCATGTGTAGTCAGTGAGTGGGACAGCTGCTTGATGAAATGCGAGTGTCTTTATCTAATATTACACCAAATATTCAGAAACTGTGTTCATCCAATCAACCTCATACATTCCATTAAAATAGTAAGTAGCTATTGGTGTTATTAAACTTTTTTTTAATTCTAGCATATACATACTGTTACTTGTAAATACATTTTGTTATTATATAATTTATGTATTTGTCCGTATCTCTTAAAACAAGAATTACTATGTTGTGCAATAATGTAGATAATAATCAGCCACATTACGAGTTTTGCGTTATGGCTTGCTCGCTAATAACTTGCAAGTTATTTTCACCACTCACCTTACATAGCGCTGCTATTACAGGTTTGCAAGAAAACGACTTGTGCGGGTGATATGGTTGCGTTGAGCTCCATACCTCACCCAAATACAAGCAGTGTTTTGAAGTGCTAGTGCACGATTTCCCCATAGACATCAATGGGGAGAGCCGGCTAAAAAAAAGCCTAACACCTGCAATCGCGGAGCGTAAAGCTCTGTAACGCAGCCCCATTGATGTCTATGGGGAAATAAAATGTATGTTTAAACACCCTAACATAAACCCTGAGTCTAAACACCCCTAATCTGCCGTCCCCAATATCGCTGCCACCTACATAAATGTATTAACCCCTAATCTGCCACCCCAACGTCGCCGCCACCTACATACATTTATTAACCCCTAATCTGCCGCCCCCAATGTCGCCGCCGCCACTATACTAAAGTTATTAACCCCTAAACCTCTGGCCTCCCACATCACTAACACTAAATAAATATATTAACCCCTAATGTAACCCCAAGTGTAACCCTAACCCTAATGTAACCCTAACACCCCCTAACTTTAATATAATTAAAATAATTCTAAATAAAACTAATAATAATTCCTTTCATCAGCAAATAGGATTGAGCTTGCATTCTACTGGCTGATTGGAATAGCCAATAGAATGCAAGCTCAATCCTATTGGCTGATTGCAACAGCCAATAGGATTTTTTCCCTCTTAATTCCTATTGGCTGATAGAATTCTATCAACCAATCGGAATGTAAGGGACACCATCTTAGATGACGTCATTTAAAGGGAAACTTCATTCTTCAACAGACATCGGAAGAAGAGGATGCTCTGCACCGGATATCTTGAAGATGGACCCGCTCTGCGCCGGATGGTTGAAGATCGAAGATGCCGTCTGGATAAAGACTTCTGCCCGCTTGGATGAAGACTTCTGCTGGCTTCAATGAGGACTTCTGTCCACTTGGATGAAGACTTCTGCCGCATGGATGAGGATGGATGTATGGTCTTCAAAAACTGTAAGTGGATCGTCGGGGGTTAGTGTTAGGTTTTTTTAAGGGTTTATTGGGTGGGTTTTATTTTTAGCTTAGGGTTTTGGGTAATGTAAAAGAGATAAATGCCCTTTTAAGGGCAATGCCCATCCAAATGCCCTTTTCAGGGCAATGGGGATGCTTAGGTTTATTTAGATAGGGTTTTATTTGGGGGTTTGGTTGTGTGGGTGGTACTGTTGGGGGGTTGTTTGTATTTTTTTTTTACAGGTAAAAGAGCTGATTTCTTTGGGGCAATGCCCTGCAATAGGCCCTTATAAGGGCCATTGGCAGTTTAGTGTAGGCTAGGGTTTTTTTTATTTTGTGGGGGGGGGGCTATTTTATTTTGATAGGGCTATTAGATTAGGAGTAATTCGTTTTTATTTTTGATAATTTATTTTTTTATTTTGTGTAATTTAGTGTTTGTTTGTTTTTGTAATTTAGATAAATGTATTTTGTTAATTTAATTTATTTAATTTTATTGTAATGTTAGGTGTTAGTGTAACTCAGGTTAGGTTTTATTTTACATGTAACTTTGTATTTATTTTAACTAGGTAGCTAGTAAATAGTTAATAACTATTTACTAACTAGTCTACCTAGTTAAAATAAATACAAACTTAGCTGTGAAATAAAAATAAAACCTAAGATAGCTACAATGTAACTATTATTTATTTTGTTGCTAGCTTAGGTTTTATTTTACAGGTAAGTAAGTATTTAGTTTTAAATAGGAATTAGTTATTAATAGTAGGTTTTATTTAGATTCATTTTAATTATGTTTAAGTTAGGGTGTGTTAGGGTTACATTAGGGTTAGGTTTAGAGGTTAATAGGTTTATTATAGCGGCGGAGTGGGCGGACGGCAGATTAGGGGTTAATTATATTTAAATAGTGTTTTTGATGCGGGAGTGCGGCAGTTTAGGGGTTAATAATTTTATTATAGTGGCAACGATGTCGGGGAGCGGCGGAATTGGGGTTAATACATTTTTTAAGTGGCGGCGATGTCTGGAGCGGCAGATTAGGGGTTAATAATTTTATTTTATTATTTGCGATGTGGGAGGGCCTCAGTTTAGGTGTTAATAGGTAGTTTATGGGTGTTAGTGTACTTTGTGACAGTTTAGTTAAGAATTTTATGCTACAGCTTTGTAGCATAAAACGCATAACTACTGACTTTAGATGGTGGTACGAATTATGTTGATATAGGGTGTACCACTCACTTTTTGGCCTCACAGCAAAACTCGTAATACCGGCGCTAGGGGGTACCATTGAAAAGGACTTTTTTAAAAGTGCGGTACTGACGTTGTGTGATGGCCAAAAAGGTGTGCGGTACACCTATACCTGCAAGACTTGTAATAGCGGCGTTAGGGAAAAAGCAGCGTTATGAAGCATAATGATTCTTTTCCACTCATAACGCCAAACTCGTAATCTAGCTGAATGTAAATAAGTGTGTCACCAACATGAAAAGTTTGGAAAGCTCTGATTTATAGGCTTTATCTCCAATTATTAATTTTGCTTACTTGCCCTATAGACAGGAATAGTTTTATTTTATACCAATAGTTACTCCAGCTGTTACCTGTTTTGAGATGCTTTGAAACCAACTGGCGGCTTGAGGGTTAAGCAATTGAGATTGATTGGCTAAGAATGTTTGAGCAATCAAGACTCAAATAAATAGGTGTATGTTACATGATTCTATTCATGTTAAAAGATGTCTGTTTTTTATCAATAAACAAGCTCTCTATATCTGTATTTTATGAACCAAAGCTTGTAATCTCTAATGATTTTGGGCTAATGACAAGCACTGGTTAATCCAATGGTGCCTTGGTCACTTGACCCTTTGCAAACAGTTTATTCATCTCATATTCACTTTGAAGTACAAGATCATTTTCTCTTTAGATAATTACTGTCACTTCAGGTAATTATTTCTCAAATGATGCCTAATATTAGAACCCTTTATACATTCTAAACCCAGGAAATTCACAATTGTGTGTTGTAATCATTTTTCAAAATACACATAATGTTTGTATTTGTCATAGTTGAAATTAGAAATGTCATCATTTACAGTTTCTTTTTTTGTGAAGTCGAGTTCACCTACCTAATTCGTAGTGAATAATATGGGAAACTGACCAGAGATTCCTATGATTCAAATCAGGCATTTCAAATATAAAATTACCTGCATATTTGGTGTTTTACTTTAGGTGTAAAGTGCAGTAGATTTTTTTCAGAAATGTTGTATTAAATACCACTGTGCTTACCTCAGTTAGGGATACATGAAGCAAAAATCCATTATTTTCATGTTGAAAATATTGGGAGCATTGGTTACCATAAAATAATCATTGTTTCTCTATTTTTTTCTTCTATACACAAAATAAAAATAATCCTCATGTGAGAAAGACAAAAGCAACTTATTTTTATGAGATCTGACAATTACACAAGCTCAGGAGAATAAATATGTTTTGTTTGTTCTCTCACAAACAATTATCCTGGCCACACTCTGAACCTGCACCCCACTCCCTCATATGGCGTCTCAAACACAAACCTTGCAAAACCACCTTGTACCACCATATTTACAATCTCCCTCAACCCCTTTTATTTGAAGTGTAGTGTCATGTGCTGTGGTTAGGGTTTTGGTTAGGGATGGGCGAATGTTTCTAAAAATTCGAAATTTAAAATGAATTTTGATACATTCGTTCGTTCGAATCAAATTTCGAATGTTTATATAACATTCTAACATTTCTATTTTCGAATTTTCATTTTCGAATTTTTCAATAAAATTCGAAAATATTTGTTTGAATAATAGAATGTTTAGCTATGTATTCATTCAATTTCGAAATGTAATATTCGAATTCGAATGTGACATTCGAATTCGAATGTGACATTCAAATTTGAAATAGTATTTCTAGTCTACAACTGTGTTTAATAAATGTAATATTCGAATTCGAATGCTACATTCGAATTCGAATGTCACATTCGAATTTGAAATAGTATTTCTAGTCTAATACTGTGTTTTAAATGTGATATTCGATTCAAAATAGTAGTGTTTTATAAAGGTAATATTCGAATTTGAATGTGACATTCGATTTGAATGTGATATTCGATTCGAATGTGACATTCGAAATAGTGTTTCTAGTCTACAATTGTGTTTTATAAATGTAATATTCAAATTCGAATGTGATATTCGAATGTAACATTTTAAGAATTTTTAAGAATATTAGTTCTTATCAACATTCTATTATGTTAATCGAATTTCTACAATAACATTCGTTCTAACATTCGCCCATCCCTAGTTTTGGTCATATTACACAGTAGCAGGTCACCAGTGGTAAGATGCCACTATTATTTATAGGCATGAAAATAGGGAGCCGTCAATAAACAATAATGATTTGATACAGAGATGTAAAACTGAGCTGATATGAAAATTTTGCTTTTCCATAAACTCTTTTCACCTTTGTCTCTCCTAATTTCATGTGTCCCTCATTATTTTTCTCCTGCATTTCTGCCTTATTCACAGTCAATAACATAGAGAAAAGGTACTAATTATTTATTGTGGGGTGCAGAAGACATAGGGGCCGATTTATCAATATCTGGCGGACATATGCTGTTGGCATTTAACATTGCACAAGCAGTGCTGATTAACTGCTTATACAATGCCGCTCCCTGCAGATTGGCCGCTAGCAGATGGTGTCAATCAACCTGATCATACCTGATCGGATTGCTGTCCGCCACTCAGAGGAGGCCTATGAGTTAAAGGGACACTGTACCCAAAAAAAAATCTTTCGTGATTCAGATTGAGCATGAAATTTTAAGCAACTTTCTAATTTACTCCTATTATCAAATGTTCTTCATTCTCTTGGTATCTTTATTTGAAATGCAAGAATGTAAGTTTAGATGCCGGCCCATTTTTGTGAACAACCTGGGTTGCCCTTGCTGATTGGTGGATAAATTCATCCACCAATAAAAAAAGTGCTGTCCAGAGTACTGAAACAAAAAAAAAAGCTTAGATGCCTTCTTTTTCAAATAATGATAGCAAGAGAACGAAGAAAAATTGATAATAGGAGTAAATTAGAAAGTTGCTTAAAATTGCATGATCTTTCTGAATTACAAAAGAAAAAATTTGGGTTCAGTGTCCCTTTAAGGAGCAGCGGTCTTAAGACTGCTACTTCTTAACTCTTGTTTCCGGTGAGCCTCATGGCTCGTGTGGAAACAGATGCATTGGGGCCGATTGACTACTTGGTAAATCGGCCCCTTAGGCTCTTTTATGTTTTCAATCCCTTAGTTCAGTAAATGTGCCCTGCTCTACTGTCCCTAGTACCAATCTGAGCTAGTAGGGCCCTATGCTCCATGGGGTAAATTTAATAAGGTGCGGATGGGCATTATATGCTGTATCGTATCATGTTTGCCGCACATCAATAAATGCCGACAGCATACGCTGTCGGCATTTATCATTGCACCAGCAGTTCTGGTGAACTGCTGGTGCAATGCCGCCCCCTGCAGATTTGCGGCCAATCAGCCACTAGCAGGGGGTGTCAATCAACCCGATCGTATCCGACCCCCATGTATGTACTTTCTATCCTGTATAGAGCAGTCATGGAAAGTAAAGGCCATTCAGCTTAAATTTTACCTTAAATGGACAGTCTTCTCCAGAATGTTTATTGTTTAAAAATATAGATGATCCCTATATTACCCATTCTCCTTTTTTGCATAACTAACACTGTTATGTTAATATACTTTTTACCTTGTTTCTAAGCTTCTGCAGGCTGCCCCCTCATCACAGTTCTTTTGACAGACATGCATTTTAGCCAATCATTGGTGACTCTTAAATAACTCCAAGAGAATGAGCACAATGTTATCTATGCGACACAAATGAACTAGCAGTGTTTAACTCTGAAAACTGTCAAAATGCACTGAGATAAGAGGTTCAATGGCTTCGAAATTACCATATGTATCTACCCAGGTTTAGCTTTCCATAATGTATACCAAAGAAACAAAGCAAATCTGATGATAAAAGTAAAATGGAAAGTTGTTTAAAACTGCATGTCCTATCTGCATCATGACAGTTTCATTTTGACTAGACTGTTCCTTTTACTCAATGTAGGCACATGTGCATAGTAAAATAATTACATATATTATACTGGGGCTGGGCTAAGAGAGCCAACACATTTTTTAGGTATCCATATGCCTATAATAGCCTATTACTGATGTCTATCCTGTAAATAAATTATAATATAAAGTTATAGGTGAATACACACTGTGCATAATACACTGGTAAACTACAGAAATATACACTCATAGGATGTATATACATAAAAAACAGCCTTTGTCTACAAGCTGGAGACCTGTAGCAGCATCTTCTCTCATGCTGTACAATATTTTCCCCAGAGAAAGCTCTCTCACGCCTCCCCTCTCAAAGGTCCTTCAGTCTCCTCCCTCTGTCCCCTGCTCCCCTTGCCTGCCCCTTGTCACCCTCGTGGGAACACCTTGCAGCTTTTGTTATGACAGATGCCGAAAATCACAGCAGATACTCCCTGCGTGTTGCAGAGGTGTGGAGAGTGGTAACTTAATCTCAGCCCAGCTGCGTTCCCACCCAGAGAATTCCCCTTTACCTTATCATTTAAAGTCTCCTGTGCTGCAGTACCAAGTCACAATAGAAGATGCGGTGGACTATAGTAACATATGATTCTGTCTGTATTACTAATGAACTAAGATAATGTATTACAAATATGAGCTTTTTTGCCTGTTATTTTCAGTAAAATTATTGTGTAGCATATTTCAAAATGTATGCTAGCTTACAGCTGCTGTCTTACTTGACGAGTTCATTACTTGACTTAGATGTGTTACTTTCAATAAAAGTGTGGTTATTTTATTGGCTTGTAGTTTTTCCATTTACATTCTTTTAAATTCCTGAAATTAAGTAATAAAAATATAGGAAACAAATTAGTAATTTTTCAGTTTTTGGCAAAGTGCATTCAAAATTTTCGGTTTGGGTCCAGAATTTGCATTTCGGTGTTTCACTGGTAAGGGATGTTTAAGGGCATAGACCAAGATTTGCAATTGCTCAGAGCATCTAGCTGCCTAGGGCGGTCGGGTAGAAGGATACAATTTTAAAAAAAATATATTGTTATTCTTTATTTCTACTTTAGAATTTACTTTGCAGAATAGCCCATTCTGAGGCTACTCTTGCAAATGTATTTTCTCTTCATAAGCAGAGTCTTTAAGATATGAATACTTGTACTTGTACTGACAGCCCATTCTAGGTGTGAGATCTCTGAACAAATGTATAAGGCTATGACTAGCTGCACTAGCGATATAACTATAAATCATTTCTAGAACCAAAGTGTACAAATGGCTGCCATTCTAAAGGTGATACTTTCTAAAAGGCGTAGAAGGGCAGTTCTCGCTTGGGTTAATGGGTATCAAGGACACTGATATATTAAGGGGTCAGTTCCGATTAGGACCAATATGTACTAATGACAATTGTATGTTAAAAAGAACAGTCACTCATAGGTACCAGTGCATATTCATTGATGTTTTTAAAAATGGACGTGCTGAAACAAACATTTTTTGTTTTTATGTTTGTGAGATATGTCACTGTTCACCAGAGCTGTGAGAGACGTCCTAATCAAACCACAGACTAAGATAAATAATTAAATTCTAAAGTTTGTTTTTCATGCAAAATTTATTTTTAGCATAAAATAGTGCACTTTTACATTCATGCATATAAGCTATTACAAAATATGCAAGTGTCTTAATAAATGTGCAGGGTTTACAAAACTGTACCTTTTGTGCATAGTTCTAGCAGGCCACTCCTGCTAGTCCTTCTAGGGTTACTGTGTAAGTGCATTGATGCAAAAGCTAGAGGTATGACAAAATGCATTGATAGGAATAATATTTACCAATGTCTGTGACTTATCTCTTGCTAGAACTCTGTACTTGCAGCAATTACATATTTAAAAGGTCAGTCCCTCCCTACTAAGACCATTGTCCTACCACAACTGTAACACTTGGAGGCATAGAAGAACACAGTTTTGTATTCCTTTTTTTCACTCATGTGTTAAAGATGACACAGTGGCACTTTCTGGGAGCACTTTTCCTGAGCTGCTGATCCAATTGCTCCTTGTTGAATATGTTACTGGTGACAGCAACACATAGTAACATCACCCACTTCCTCATTGTTCTAAGAATGGAGAGAGAGTGTCATAGGGGACCTATTTCAGTGCCACTTGTAGCATGTGACCTTTTGATTAAAAGAGAGGATTCTGTATTTTCAAAAACAGATCACGTCTCTCTCTAAAATGCAGGTGAAACAGGACTTCTCACTCAAAAGAAGGGTTTAATGGATTAAGCTGAAAGGAGGGGTAGAATCTGTGTAATTTACCTCCTATGAAAAGAGAGTCATTCCCCAACTTGCTGCTATAATATGTACACTGTGGCCACTGTAATGGTGATCACCTACACCACTAGACACCTGGCAGTTTCTTGATAAAGAGGAGGGTACCCTCCCCCCTCTCATAAGACCCAAGCAAAGCAGTGATTTCCCTGTTTCAAATCTCATGTCCCTGTAATTAATTAAATGATTATTATCTTTATGGCACTTACCTAAAAATATACTTACTGTATTGGTTAATTGAGTAAGCTTTTGAGAAAAAAAAACCATGACTGGTGCTGGGGTCTCTCTGAGTTAAATTACATATAATGATTAATTAGATTTTTCAAGGGGTGCAGGATGTTGAATTTTGAAAAGTTATAAATAAATGACGTAAAAAGCTATTAGAAAAGTGTTTTCTGATACAACTACTGAATTTTTTTGACACAAAATATTGATAAAAATAATGCAGTGCAAAAACACTGAACAAAACGCAAAAAATCTGGATTTTAAATGTTTTCTTAATTTATTGAATATCCTCAAATTTGAAAATGTGCAAAAAGCTTTAAAAGATGTGCTGGGTCTCATAATCGATTGGAATACACTGCATTGTGTATTTATATACTTTATTCTTACTTTTCTACATGATTACTAAAAAAAGTATAGCGTAATATATTTTGGAGTTTTAGGAAGGTGCATTGATGCTAAGTAGTAGATTTACTAAAGGCCAAGCAGACATGGTTAGCTGTAGCGAATCATCTCTGCTCGACCTTGCTAAATGCCAACAGCATTTATCATTGCACAAGCATTTCTAGTAAAATGCTTGTGCAATGCTGCCCCCTGCTCACCGGCGGCCAATCTGCCGCTAGCAGGGAGTGTCAATCATCCCGATCGGATCAGGATGATATCAATTCGCCACCTGAAAGGTGGCAGAGAAGTTAAAGAGCAGTGGTCTCACGACCACTGCTTCTTAACTTTCGTTTCAGACGAGCCTGAAATGATGGGCGTAGAATGTAGCATTTGCTGCTTAATTAATCTACCCCCATATGTAGAACTTTAATGTATTTAACAGCAGAATTATTATTTTGACTTTGTTATTTAGGGCTAGAATTCAAATGGAGCACAAAAATATTAGCGCTACTTATTTTTGTGCTTATATATTACAAGTTGAAAGGAATATATTAGCACTCAAGCAAAGTCTACCATCTGAATGCTGGATGGTGTGAGTGTGCTAAATCCCTTACATAATAAACATTTATGGGAGTGCGCTACACTGAAGGTCAATAAGTAGATTTCTTCACTATCTTTTAAACTATGATTTTTATTTAAATATAAAACACTGCACACATTCACATACATACATATCTACATAAGTATACACATATTTGCATACACACACAAATATATATATAGTGAAGATTGGAGTAGCCGTGTTAGTCCATAGGATGATCAAAAAACAAAGTATTGCAGTATGCAGTGATACCTTTTTTATTGGACTAACATAATATTTAAAAGACAAGCTTTCGAGAGTTTTCCTCTCTTCCTCAGGTCTAAAGCAATACACCTGAGGAAAGGGAAGCTTTAGACCTGAGGAAGAGAGGAAAACTCTCAAAAGCTTGTCTTTTAAATATTATGTTAGTCCAATAAAAAAGTTATCACTGCATACTGCAATACTTTGTTTTTTGAGCATCTATATATATATATGTGTATATATATATATATATATATATATATATATATATATATATACACACACATATATATATATATATATATATATATACACACACATATATATATATATATATATACACACACACACATATATATATATATATATACACACACACACACACACATATATATATATATATATATATATATATATATATATATATATATATATATATATATATATATATATATATATATATATATATATATATATATATATATATATATACATACACATACAAATACACAATTGAGTCTTTCCCAATGCAACACCTTGTCATATTCCATATACATTTAAATCACTGTTAAAACAGTTTTCAATAAAAGAAATCTTTAATTTGTATTTACAAAGTATAAATATGAGTAAAATACTTTATTTTAATGAATGTATATGTTCAAACGTTAACACTTCAGTTGTCCAAATGTGCTAAATTTTCCAGTGATATTTTGTGTTGCTATTGAGCAAACACTTAATTTGTCACTTGTGTTTAAATGATAATAGTGAACCCTACACCCTCCATTCAAATTATAGGGTGTGCTAAAAATATCATATTACTTGTAATACACCAGGTTGTGCACTATACTTAGCTCAGGTCACAATGAGGATAATACACCCTCCACTTGTAATCTAGTTCTTGATGTGTACATTGAAAAATATAAAAAAACTATTCTGGTAGGTTGAATTTTGCACTTTTTAGTTATTTCTAAAAACAACTATTTTTATGTGTGATATGATGAAAACAAGTATGAGTAATGGAGAAAAAAAAACTTGTTAGAATAGAAAGAGCTCAGAATTCTAAAAACTGCTTTACCAAAAGTTTGATAGATTACTGAAAGTGTTAAAGAAGGTTTGCACTAAAATGCACTAATACCAGTGAAATGCACAAATGTGTCTCTGCTACCACCTATGACAAAGATATGTTTAATTACCTGTTCAAGAAGCACTGCGAAGGATCAGTCCTTGATAGGACCAATAGTGTCAGTAATATACTTCATAGAAACACATAATGATTATCTCAGCATTTTTTATTATCATACTTATTTTACATAAAGCCAATGTAATTTTAGATTATTTACTGTTTCCCTGTGATTAAGTCTCTGTATAAAATGTTGCTAATTGTATGTGTAAGTGACAGTTCCACTACTTTCATCTGGCTCAGAATATGCTGCTTTACATACTAACCAGTCCGGGAAGAACTATTTTTAGCATCAGGGACAAGCCAGTTGAAATTGCTCAACAAGCATCACTGACACCCACAGAGCAGGCTTAGCCCTTAAATTTCCACTAGGATCATTTTGGGTGGAACCTAATGACATTTCAGTGAAGCCACCAAAATGTGTCATAGCCAAAATGTGCCAAAGTCCATCTCCACCTGGGTGTGTGGAATCCTTCCCAAAGTCTCCGCTATGATTTAACTTGCTGTGTCATTAGTTTATTATAAGGGTCAGTGCTGTTTGGGAACAAAGTGACCTAATGAGAGTGATCTGTTCAATTGGATAAATAATCATTCCCAGGTAGGAGCATAACGACCCGATGACAGGCACATTCAGTGAGTTAAAGGAAAAATCTATTATGGAATAAAGTGTTCCAAGTTTAATGGGTTAAATAGTCAAGTTGCATGGTCATTTTAACTGAGGGACTAAGTGACCTAATGGCAGTGACATGTCAGGGTAAAGAGTCAGCTCTACTGATTAGTGAAATTACTTAATGACAGTGAAATGCTTAATAGATTGAGGACAATTGAATGAAGGTTGGTGGTGTCTGTTGGGGCTTATGTTGTCCTAACCAATATTGTATTCTCCATTTTCTGCTTTCTTTGCCAGTTGTATATAGTAATTGTCGCATCTGTTTTGCACATAATGAAATTATTACCTATGAAACAAATTCAGACAACCCCAATATAAAAACTATTATACCTCCTTCCAGGCAGCCACATAATGACCAGTGCTTGACCCCTTTCAAGCAGCCACATGCAATGTAGCAATATCTCCTTCAAGCACAGCTTGACAAATTTTAAGAGACATAGATACACGGTTCCAAGTATGTTTGTCTTGCTTCTAAAATGATGTGTGGCCTTGGCCTCTTATAAATCAGCCAATCCCTTCCTCCAGAAACCCTTATATAGGCCAATCATCCACTTATAGAGCAATGATGAATACTACAGACAACCATATATAGGTCAGTGATAAACTCCTTTCAGGCAGTGGCATATACAGTGTGAAATTCCTTCCAAGCAGCCTCTACCTTGGGTTGGGAAAAAACACAATTACTTGCCCAGTTGGGTCTCCCATGATATCTTGTGAGTCAGTAGTATGTAATCCCTCTCTGGTATTACATGTCCTCTGTGCCAGGAGCAGGGGATGTAGAGTGACATAACAGGAGCATGTTTTGGAGTATCATGTGCCCCACCCAACTAGACACCAGGGAGCATGTAGTATAATATCTGCTTTACTTTTAAAAATACAAATTTAGAAGAAAAAAAAAAGAAGAAGAAGAAATGATAACTGTGTGGAATTCAGGGATAGCAAGTCAGAATGCTCTTAGTGGAAGGTGAAAATTTGATGCCTCCAAATATTTGCTGCTCTAGTCATGGCCCTATATTAGGAGAAAAGTACACAGTTTTATAGTGTATAGTTTCATGGCCAACAATTAATAACAAAGGCCTACACTACAAGTGGAGCGTAAAAATGGTATTGCTAACATCACAAGAGTGCAATCCATAGCGCTTCCATTTTTACTCTTATATTACAAGCTGATGTGAAAGCCTAGGGTGCACTAAAATCTGGAGGTTGGATATTGCAAGCTCGCTAAATCCCTCACATAATAGACTCCCATGGGGTGCACAGAAGCATCAAGTAATGACAATTACTTTAGCGCTAACCTAAACAAAGGTGTGCTAAACCAATTTAAAAATAGTGAAATTCTTCACAGTTTTAATCAATGATTTTAAATTGCTATCTATCTATCTATCTATCTATCTATCTATCTATCTATCTACCAAGCTGTATGTATGTGTGCACCCATGTTTACATACAGACATACAAATACACACACAGGGTGGATAAAAAACAATCACCTAGATTACAAGTTTTGCGCTATACAGGGCGCAAAATGAACGCAACAAAAGTTGAGTTATTTCACCCTCCATAGCGCTGCCATTACAAGTTTTGAAAAAGCCGCCTTGTGCATGTGATATGGTTGCAATGAGCTCCATACCGCACAAAATACAACCGCTGCTTTGACGTGCCCGTGCACGCTTTCCCCATAGACA